>NW_019384919.1:283512-309762 GCF_000671375.1 Centruroides sculpturatus | reverse complement strand
ATATTAATAATTATATAAATAATATATTTAGTCATAAAAAAATCTTTTAGAAAATACATTACTCCTGGAGTGTGGCTTCTGTGTATAACAGCCTTTCAACACGCAAAATATCTTTATCCTTGATTTTCATAAACAAAACTCGTGTAAATTTTGATGAAACTTATGTTTAATGTTTCCTTTAACACTAAGTTAACACTTTAAAATATTTTTCTTCATGAGCATTTGTTATTTATTTTTATATCTTTATCTTATTTTCTAGCTGACAAGTACGTTACACCTTTAAAAAATTTTTGACAGCAGAAAATCTTGATTAAACGTTGCTTCTAAGATTTTACAGATAGTTACGGCTTTACTTAATATAAATTTTAAGGAGTATACAGCTGTGAAAAGCTACTAACTTTTATTATTCTTTCATTTTATTTAGTATAAATGCACTTATATAAATATATCTTACAGCTTTCATTGTACAATAACTTGATAAAGTTTCCTTTATAGTAAACAATTGAATTTTTTAAATAATAAAAACCTTTTAAAAAAATAAGTTTTTTTAATGAAAAAAAAACGT
Organism: Centruroides sculpturatus; assembly: GCF_000671375.1. NCBI lineage: Eukaryota > Metazoa > Arthropoda > Arachnida > Scorpiones > Buthidae > Centruroides > Centruroides sculpturatus. The sequence continues at coordinate 309,197 of NW_019384919.1, read as the reverse complement.
ATAAAAACTCGTACAAATCTTTATTAATTACGCTATTAAATAAAATTGCTTTAATTTAATTTAGTTTAACGTTTAAAAAAATAAAGAATAAAAATAAAATTGCTTCAAAAATCAATATTAAGGAAACAAAATTACAGTTTTTTTAATATTATTTTTTAATAATCTTAATTGTTTCGATAGGAATTTTCTTGATATAAACAAATAGATGAGAGAAACTTATTAATTTAACTCTTAAGTCACATAGAAAGTTTGTAATTTCTTAAGATTTTTTTGAAAATATTTAATTAATTCTTTGTTTAATTTTCTGAAAATTTCTGAAATTATAAATTTTCTACAATTATTATTAATTTATTTTTCTTTATTTTTTTTTAAATTAAAGAATAAATNATATTAATAATTATATAAATAATATATTTAGTCATAAAAAAATCTTTTAGAAAATACATTACTCCTGGAGTGTGGCTTCTGTGTATAACAGCCTTTCAACACGCAAAATATCTTTATCCTTGATTTTCATAAACAAAACTCGTGTAAATTTTGATGAAACTTATGTTTAATGTTTCCTTTAACACTAAGTTAACACTTTAAAATATTTTTCTTCATGAGCATTTGTTATTTATTTTTATATCTTTATCTTATTTTCTAGCTGACAAGTACGTTACACCTTTAAAAAATTTTTGACAGCAGAAAATCTTGATTAAACGTTGCTTCTAAGATTTTACAGATAGTTACGGCTTTACTTAATATAAATTTTAAGGAGTATACAGCTGTGAAAAGCTACTAACTTTTATTATTCTTTTATTTTATTTAGTATAAATGCACTTATATAAATATATCTTACAGCTTTCATTGTACAATAACTTGATAAAGTTTCCTTTATAGTAAACAATTGAATTTTTTAAATAATAAAAACCTTTTAAAAAAATAAGTTTTTTTAATGAAAAAAAAACGTATAAAAACTCGTACAAATCTTTATTAATTACGCTATTAAATAAAATTGCTTTAATTTAATTTAGTTTAACGTTTAAAAAAATAAAGAATAAAAATAAAATTGCTTCAAAAATCAATATTAAGGAAACAAAATTACAGTTTTTTTAATATTATTTTTTAATAATCTTAATTGTTTCGATAGGAATTTTCTTGATATAAACAAATAGATGAGAGAAACTTATTAATTTAACTCTTAAGTCACATAGAAAGTTTGTAATTTCTTAAGATTTTTTTGAAAATATTTAATTAATTCTTTGTTTAATTTTCTGAAAATTTCTGAAATTATAAATTTTCTACAATTATTATTAATTTATTTTTCTTTATTTTTTTTTAAATTAAAGAATAAATTTGAATACATCTCAGCCAATTCAATGTTACAGAAGCTAATAATTCCCTAGACTGTTATAATGACATTGGAGGGTTGGCTACAAACTAAGTTAAGTATACTGATAATAAATTGTACAATATTAATTTCAAGTTAGAGTGAAAGAGCAAATGAAGTACTCCAAATTCTTCATAAGTATCATTAAAGTTAATTAAGATTTGATATCTTTATGAATAAAACTTTCAACCATTCCAATGTAACTAATTAAAGTTTTTTATGACTATTTTTTAACTGATATTTTTATAATTTTAGTTTTAATTTCGCGGTTAAAAAGTTAGAAAAAAAAACTGTAAAAATCAAGATAAATTGAAAAAAATATATAACGAATTTAAGGTAATATTAATTAAATATAATTGATTTTTTTTAAGGTCTGAGTTACGATTAGAAAAGAATTTATAAGTTTTTCGAACAAACAAAGTTGCTACATTTAGACAGCGTGTGATAAATCGTCGATAGAATAACGTTAGAAAAAAAATTATATACGTGTATATATATATATAAGCCTATAGAATATCAAATATTGGAAAAAATCTTGGTATTCCACAAGCTTGTATATCCTAGACATTGTTTTTCCAGCTGTTTTCACAATGCTAAAACCATATTTTGTTCCAGCTTTGTGTGACTTTTTTTGATTTAAGAAGCTTGGACCACAAACTCTTAAGACTTATTATTGGAATTTTTATCCGTAACTACTAAAAAAAAAAACATTAAAATAATAATGAAAACTGATCCTTAAGTTTTGAAATGACAAATGTTCAGGAAAAAGAACAATTTCTACCTGGTTCTATCATAAAATATGAGCTAGGTATTTTTTCTGGCTTTTGTTGTTCACTGTACTGTTATTATTTATTTATTTTTTCCTACTATCTTGTTTTTAATTTTGAAAAAGAAATCATTTNTTTAACTTGGAAAACTTTAATAGAAAACAAGAATGTGTATAATTTAATAATAAAGAAAATTTGATTGATTAGCTTTAAAAAAATAAAATTTAAAAAGAAAATAACCTTTTTTTTCGGTTTTACAAATCAATTTTTATAAATTAAATAATATTTTAACAAGACTCATTTCTAACTTTAAATTGGTTTACATTAAAATTAAAATTAAGGAAATTATATTTTGTATTCTTCTTGCTCTTGCTCTTCTTTTCCTTCTCCTAAATTTAATTAAATTATACTCATTTTATTATTATTATTTTTTTTATACACTTTTTCTATGTTTGTTTTTACACATTTATTGCTACTAAATGATATATTTTTATCAGTAGAGAGCGTTAATTGATCTCAACTTCTGAGTTATTCAGCTCCATCAGATGACAATGTCAGAGATGCAGTGGAGTGAGCCAGATGGTACTAGAAAAGGTCCTGATTAGCTATCAGTGATGATTTTTTGACAGGTGTGTTGGAGATATAGTTAGAAGGAAGAAAAAATGCCCAAGGCAAAGAAACTATTCCCTTATTACCTTCTTCGCATGGGCTTATTGACCTCTTCTTTATTTTGTTACCACAAAGCTTACATTAAATTAAGTAAAATAAGTAAAAACTAAATCGAATTTTTAAAATATATTATAGAACAATAAAATTGCTACTTTATCATGTATATAAACAGGATCTTACATCTATCAAAAATATTTAAAAATTGGGTAAAGAGTACAGTACCATGTTGGAGCCATGGAAGTAATCATCGATTTAATGTTTATTTTCCAATGATTTCGATTAATTTACTGCAAAAAATATACATTTGTCATCATCAGTAGACTCGCTATTATTATTATACAAACTGTATTTAAAATAAAATAACAGGCCAACTTATGATCATCAAGTGATAAATGGCACGGGACACCTCTTCCACTCTGCATAATAATAAGCTTTCTTGTAGGCCATTTTGAACTTGTTGAAAATTAGAACTTAGGGGTTATATATCACGGGCAACACGAATTTTTCTAAACTTTGCCTCAAGGTCTTTTAATTGTATGAAAAATCGTTTCGAGGAATGCAAAATAAAACTAAAAAACATTATATTTATATATGTGTGTGTGTGTGTGTGTAATAAAAAACTGCGTAAACTCGTTGTAATAAGTTTACAGAATATAAATGAAACAATTTAAAGACGATAAGAAAATTACTAGCAGGTATTCCATTTAGTTTTCATTAATTATGTTATAGAAATTGTTTGGTGTAGCTGATAGGAGCCACGTCAATCCATGAGAGTAGCAAGAGATTGCATGAGCATCACACGTAAGTCAGAAGCCAGATATATCTCCGATACTGGTGTAAATCTGTCCAGCACTTATCTCTGATTATGCCTTGAGCTCCTCACGTTTATCCTCAGGGATGAGGCCTGCAGTACGGTAGCCAGAACCAGGGTGGTAAATTATAGTTAAACTCCTTGATCGGATCACTGGGAGTTGGGGCGAGGCTCAAGGGAGAATATCCTGATAGGTCCACCTCAGTGGCAGAGAACGGGTGTGGCCCACGGTTTGAGAAAACCGAATTACTCGAAGGGTAATTTTCTTTCTACAGGCTAATTTTCTTCTTGACCTTATTCTCATAACTAAGGTCGGCATTTTTTTTTACTTCTCAACATTTTTTTTTCTTAGTTAAGAGACAACATTGTCCAATTACCCGAATGTTGTGAGTTAAATTAAATTGCTCATAATATTCGCGGTTACAAAATGGTGATTTACTTAAATCACTTGTTTTAGCAATCATTTTATAATGTTTTTGAGCATTACACATTGAAATATTTGTATTAGAAGCCATACTTAAGTCATCTTTGCAAAGATTTTCCATGGTGCAATATGGGGACCTTCAAGAGGAAGCTTGGAAATCTTAAATTAGTGAGACTTTCGACTTAAAAATCCTAATAATTAGATGGTTTTCATTAATTAAAGGTAACATTTTATACATAAAAAAAGTCGGTAGATATGCAAGAGAAGCAACAGAAAACTGTCAGATCAATAAAAAGCTTTAGTAAAATGATTATTAGACATGGTTGATATCTTGAGGCAGAATTCCGACATCAGAGCTTATTGTCCTTACGAAACCTGACAAAACTTTAGTCAACTAATTAGTTTCAAAGACCATCGGATAATGATCAATCTTTCCCGTCAATATAAATATAATTAGCTGAATTAAAAAAGTAACCTTGATTAAACTAAATAATAACATCCAACAACCTGTAACACTAAAAGTCCCGATTATCTAGGTTACATGAATTATATTGTCTAATTAATCTCTGGTTTACTTAATTATTTCCAATTAATAATTATAGAAAATTAAGGTATATGTTTTAAAAAATATAATTTTTAATATATAAAAATAATTTAAACATTAAAAAAGTTTTGAAAAACAATGTTTCAAGTTGAGAGAAATTGTGATTTTTGCATAGATAGATAGAAGATCATAAGGTTTATTATAAAGAAAATTACATAAAAATGTATTAATTAATTGATTAATTTTAAAATTTATTTAATTTTAAACAAATTTTATTAAAACATTGAAGAAATTTTATTGAATTAAAGGAAAAACTCCAGGTATGTATGCTTAACGAGATATTTGGAAATGAGCTTAAAATAGAATTTTTATGGATTTAATTTATAATTAAAATTATTTAAAGCATTGAAAATGTCTTTGAACTACATCTTGATCTATAGATTCATAAAGGTGACAATCAACCGAGCAGGTGTTGGGCTACTGACTCGGTCGTCTTGTACATGCATAGAAAGCAACGTTATACAGTGTCAAGGTCAGAGAAATCATGACAAGACGGTCACGCTACCAGCAATGGAATTTTAACCGCAGACAAGCGATAGGGTAAGACAGAGGGCTAAAAAAGGGTGAACGATTAGGGTGTGGTCTGATATGGGCGTAGCAACATCGAACATGGATACCCGCACCACTTCTTAATCTAAGTATTCAACCAGTGGTCGGTACATCATGATCTCTTAAACATTGATTAATGAAGAAGCAGAGGTGCGTCTGTGTCTACTATTGGTTCAACGACCAAGTCGAATCTTTTGACAACCAATGGCGTTTAATGTTTGGTCATCACATCAGTTTGATTTAAACTCGACACATTGTCACGCCTGTTGTTTATGTGCAGCGATGTAAACGGTCATCACATGCTGAGAAAAGGGTCTTGAATGTCGTAAAATGTCTTTTAAATGGGGATATTACTTTAGTGAAGAACTACAACCAAAGACCCTCTAAAGCAGTTTAAATGCCACTACCTAATATGACTTGATTTGTGGCTCCTATTCTTTCCGAAAATTATGAGATAGAATTTTCTTAGATAAATGTTAGTTATATACAGATAATAAAATACAATTTTTAAAGCCTTGTATATATATATAAGCCCTATATACATGTTTGTTTTTACACATTTATTGCTACTAAATGATATATTTTTATCAGTAGAGAGCGTTAATTGATCTCAACTTCTGAGTTATTCAGCTCCATCAGATGACAATGTCAGAGATGCAGTGGAGTGAGCCAGATGGTACTAGAAAAGGTCCTGATTAGCTATCAGTGATGATTTTTTGACAGGTGTGTTGGAGATATAGTTAGAAGGAAGAAAAAATGCCCAAGGCAAAGAAACTATTCCCTTATTACCTTCTTCGCATGGGCTTATTGACCTCTTCTTTATTTTGTTACCACAAAGCTTACATTAAATTAAGTAAAATAAGTAAAAACTAAATCGAATTTTTAAAATATATTATAGAACAATAAAATTGCTACTTTATCATGTATATAAACAGGATCTTACATCTATCAAAAATATTTAAAAATTGGGTAAAGAGTACAGTACCATGTTGGAGCCATGGNTTAAGGCAATGTTAAAGTGACATATAAAAACTGGTTTGTTAGACATGCATAAAGTACTACTTAAACCCTTATGTCAAGTAAAACTCTTGCCACAAGTAATATAAAAATTCCAGAAGTGTTTCATATTGCTAACTCGGTTTAATCAAAATGTCTGACTTCAATTCAGCTGACAGGAATTAAGTTTTTCTCGGTATTTGTCCAAGACAAGATACTTTTCTGGATATCCCTTCCATAAGCGCTCTAAACAAGATGCTGTCAAGAATATGTAATTTTGTTTCCTTCATAATTTTATCCTGACAACTCGCATTTTTCAATTTGTCTGATTAACTATATGAATGATAAATAAAATTAATAATAAGAATTTTAATATTCTAAAGTTTTCTATTAAAAAAACTCGTATATTTATTTATTTTTTTCTTTACTTAATTTATATTATTTTACTTTTTCCTACACGTGAAAATGTAAGAGAATTTTCTTGCTGTTTTTTTTTGTTTTTTTGCTTCTTATCACAATTTTGTAATGGTTATAAGATTTTTTTATAGTTTTAAATTACTTTTTTTTTAATAAATTCATTCGTATATTTGAACTTTTCTTTATTAAATCTTACTCTAAGCAATGTTCTGCAGGCGTGCAGTACTTGTACACTTGTTATTTATACACAGCATAAACAGCATCTTCATTTATCTACAGTATCTTCAGCATCAACTTGGATAAGATATAACTAAAAATCGTGTTTATGTGCTGTAGTTCCGATGATGATAGTTCATCATCATCCTAAAATCATCAGAGATTATACAATAAAAATAATTCTATTGTAATGCTTTATACAGAATACTTTACGTATGAAGTACATCACCATATGGATATCATCCACATTCAAATGCCTAGAAGTCTGTGTAAATGCGTGTTCGTCGTACAGATCATCCATGAGGATTATACTACAATCAATAGAAATTGTGTAATAAGAATCACTCCTTAATGATGACTTAAACAGAATAATTTCTATGTAAATCATCATCACATCAGCTCCGTTTATCATCCACATTCGAAGTCTAAAGATCTATAGAAAATCATATAAATAAGGCTTTATATAGAGCTTTAGGCCTTTGAATGTAGATGATGATTCCTCGGAAACACGTCAAAGAATCATTTATCCATAAAAGAAAGTAATTTATACTTTAAAGAAAATATTAAATTTTATATAATTTGTGATTTCTTCTTACATTACAGGACATGGAACAAGCATTAAAAAAAAGGAAGATTTAACTTCTTACATTTACAACCTCATTTACAACCAATTAAATTTTTACAAGATCATACAACCTCTAACAACATGGCACATGCTTAACGTAACACAATTATAAACTCAAATTTAACAATTTATATTTCAACAAAAATAATTCAAATTTCTCTACAAAAATTCCCCAAAAAATTAAAAATTTAAATTTAAAAACAATTGTAAGATAATTTTTTTAATTTTTATCTTTATTTATGTGATAATTATTAAGAAAAATACTTTGTAAGTAGAAGAGAAAAAATTGAGTCGAAACTTTGTCTCCAGTTCACAAAAACAATTTAATTATTACTTAATTCCTGGATACTTCATTGGGAATTGCTCTTGTCACAATTCTAGAGTAGATACTGTGTACACAGATGCAATTGTTCATAAAAATTAACAGCAATATAAACTATCCGCATCCTTCTGATCCTTCCGTTCTTTGATGTCACCGACGAACAATACGGGTTCCTATTTAAATATATAATTTTTTTTAAGCTTATTTATAAATAAATAAATAAATATAGTGTAGCCCATAATAAAATATTAATAAGACAAATGCTTAACTTATTCTCTTCCCGGAATTCGACTACAATATCCTTATTTATGAGATTAAGTCACATAAATAAGGAAGGAAAGATTGTTAAGTCTTTATTTAAGTCTCTCATCTGATTCGGATGTTTAAGAATATTTATTTTTATATACGAGAAGGGAAAATATTTAAGATTTTTTTTTTAGTTTAAGGATAATGTTTAGGTTCTATTTTCTCTAATTAATATTTTAAAAATGCATTTAGAGGCATAGAAAGTCTCATTAGTACAATCTAACTCGACAAGTTTGAGTGGTTCAAAATTACATTATTGCTCTATAATTGTCAAATTTTACGATTTATAAATTATATTATCGTCTTGCAATTTATATTTTTGAAATATTTGCATATTTATAATGTAAATTATCCTCAACACGTGAGTAATTTACCGGGATGAAGCGTGTTGTATTTGCATCTTCCATTAAACTTTCTATAATTTAATTAAATATCTAGACTCAATTATTAGTTAAATAAAAATATTTTAGCTCTTAATATAGGGTAATTATAACCTATTAAACTGCTTAACTTTTGCTGTATAACAGAAATTTCATAACTAATTTACAAGCTTAGTTATTCATGTTATGGTAATGATTCTCTACTTCTTGCATCATTTGCTAAGAATTGTTAAGGATTTATATTATTATACAAATTTGAGAATCATTTCTAGGGTNTAAATAAATAAAATTATCTTATTTGTCTTCTACAAAATTACTTTTAAAAAATTGTTAATATTAAATTTAGTTTTCATTAAATATTCGCTGCTTTTCCAGCTTTCTCATATAAAACTTCTATGCTCCATACATGTTTACACGTTGTTTACACATAAATCTAAAGCTGTATAATTTTTAAAAAACAATTGTTAAAACCTAAATTAATTTTTAAAACTTGTAAATAACTAATTTAAAGTTAATTTATCATATAAATTATATAAAATCTAGCCTAAAATGTGTATGGATACATACTTTTACTTAGATCTACACTTGTAAAGTTATATGTTTAAAGTTCATACACGAACATTAAGATGATTTTTCATAATTCCAAAAAAAAAAAATAAATAAATTGTATTGAATAGTTTTCTTGAATATTATATAATTATAAAAAATATATTTTTAATCTAAACTTATATAAATTAAGTATAAACTGTATTAGATCTATATAACTCTATAGATTTATACATTCATTTACAATGTCTATGAAGGCCTAGAACTTTATCTACTCTTTAAATTCAAACTAATTCGTTAATATTTTTATATAAATTACACAATTATTTATAGATTTTTCCCACTTAAACTTACATAAATACATATAAAATATTAAAAAATGAAGTTCAAACTACACCTTATCTTAAATTATTCATTAACAACTTACATCTAAACAAACGTAGTTTATATATCTCTAAGTAGCTTCTAACTTTATACAATTTTTCAATTTAAAAGATAAAAGAGTTATAATTAACAATATATCAATTATAACTTATGTCTTCCTTCTTAAATAAGATATTTTTTACTCTAAAAAGAATTTATTTTAACAAGATAAAAATAAATTAAGATACAGAATATATACGTATAACATTTCTAATTAAATACATAAAAATTATTTGTAAAACATAAAAATTATATATCAACCATATATCTTTCCATTCGGAGATCTTAATCTCTTAGATCACATAGAGATACAAGTATCCTGAGGATAACAGATATCATTAATTCGAAAAAACTACATTTCCCTTTTAACTACACCTGTTAGCATTTACAATTCTAGAATAATGAAATGCAACGAAGGTAGTAAATAAAGCATGAAACCAGTATTCGTCTTCCTAAAACCAGTTCGGGCATAGATTGGATAGTTGGCCAACACAGAGGAGGTCCGTCGTGTAACAGTAGCGCAAAGGGGGAAGGAGTGGTTAAGACAATACAAAACGAGACAGGCATGGGACCGCACTACGGTGGCATACACTCTATCCCCCTACTCTTACCTAACTCTCTGCTAGCCGTTGTCAATTAAAATTCCTCAGATAAATATCGGCTCTTAAAAAGGGACAGGGAATCCCTTCGGGGTAGGTAGATGCCTACACCGATATATGAGTTCGTGACAAATCATGAAGACTGAAATAACAGTGAGATGCGGTTGCTGAATACCAAGTCTATGGTTGCTTCGGGCTATGCTTCTGAGGCCATGACTTCCAGTAGCAGGGAGGTGGAGCATCCTCGGGCTGACATACATCCATGCCTCGAGCTTACTTACTGCTCGTACTTAGCTTACTACTATCGAAAAGAAAAACCTATCTACTACCTACTTATAACTGTTTCAAAGTTCATTTTTAAGGGTGGTTTGTTATACATATCTTACATATCTTACGGATTGCCAATGGTAAATACAAATTGTCATTAAATCCATACTACGTGATGTTTGATGATGGGAAACAGATAAAAAACTTCGTGTTCGTTAGTAGCTAGTCTATAAGGGTGGAGTTCACTGCATTCAAACTGGCATCTTATCTATAACGTCTTTTTGGTTGAAGAAATACAAATAGCTCTCTACGCAGTAACGATGAACGAAGAAGAAGAAGAAAAAAAAAATTGCCGACAAAAATGTATAAAGAAACAAATTTGTAATGAAAGCAACACGACTTTTTTGATTTTTTTCTCGTGGAATTGGTTAAGTGTTTCAATTATAAATGTGTTTTAACTAAATTTATAACTTTCTACTCGTTCGTGATAAGGTTTGCAACGGGGTACACTCATCGCTGTAAATCTTATTAGTGTACATTGCAAAACGTGAAAATTTCAACAATACTCATGAAAACTTAAACATAAATCACGTTATAAGTTATATTTTCCGAATTTTCAGCCAAAATTTCTATATATAAATTTACTTTTCTGTATATAACATTGACCGTGAGAATATGAAGAATGTAGTATAAGAAAGGCCGACCTCTACACGTCACGGACTTATCGATAGTCATGAGACCTATGACATGTGCGTGATCAACTTGAACGTGAATTTAAGTTCGTGCTAGCTTGTCATTGAAACAGACGTGTCAATTCTACTTCAATACAGTTACGTCGCGTGACGTAAATATGTTCAACGCATGGATTACTAGAAACGAGTCTGACTGGTATATCTTCCATACTGAAATATTTTCTACCTTTCGTGTTATATAATGTGAGAATAAGCTGATTTCTGTTGGAAAATTGCTCATTGTTATCAATGCATGCCTCAGGCCAGTACTATTTAATAGTAAGGTATCATTCTGTAAACTCTCCAGATAAAATCTAATTAGTTTGAGTATAACTTTCGATAAATAAGTGGACTTTATTCAAAGATGATGTAATTTTATGATTCTTTTAAGGGTATAATATCTGTCGAGACATTGAAATTCTTTCTACTCAATTACTTCTATTAATTATTGAACTCTTCATTTAAATTATATAACATGTTAACTACGTACTTAAACTATTTTTTTCCTAAAAAATTATATAGAATAATTCCAAAAATAATAATTTTTTAGATATATCTACTAATTACTCGTTTATTTATTTTTCTAAAAAATTTCTAGTTAAATTTAATCTAAACAATTATTTTAAGTATAAATTAATATAATTTCTACCAAATATTAATATATTTTTGTAAAATATTTAATAGGAATTTAATATTAATTAAATTCCTATTAAAATTATTGTTTTTTTAATATTTAATGTTATACTTATTCGTTTATTTTAAAGAAAGTCGTTGTTTATCTACAATCTTTAAAAAAAATAAGAATGAAACTTTACATATTTTCCGATCATTATATTTTAAATTTTTTAACGAAAAAACACTCCAGATAATTTATTTTTCTACAAAAGATTTTAATATAGAAAGAAAAATAAAAGATAAGAAAGAGAAAGTGATGCTGGAGAAAGGATAAGAAAGAGGAAGGATGTTGGAATTTGTAAAAGATCATCTTAAGAAAGTGGACGAATCTAATCGAAAAAAAACCTTCATTTTTTATAGAATATTTTGAAAAAATTAAATAAATAAATTGAAATTTTATTTATTTATTTTGACTTTTCTTTACGAAGAGTTAAAACGAAAATAAAACTTTTCAATTTTGAAAATTGACGCTTTTCTATTTTCTTGTCGTTAATCTTTTTTCATGTTTTATATTCCTTTTGGCCCATTTGACAAATTGAAGATATAAATCTTTGCCACGTGTGTGCCACTTATTGCTGACTTTCTACCACCTGATCCCAAGAGAAGTCTTTTAATACTTCTATACCCTACAGATTTTATACTTTATTATTATAACTATTTATATGTTAGTAGAGGGGTTAGAATGTTTTATTTATAAATAAATAAATAAATATAGTGTAGCCCATAATAAAATATTAATAAGACAAATGCTTAACTTATTCTCTTCCCGGAATTCGACTACAATATCCTTATTTATGAGATTAAGTCACATAAATAAGGAAGGAAAGATTGTTAAGTCTTTATTTAAGTCTCTCATCTGATTCGGATGTTTAAGAATATTTATTTTTATATACGAGAAGGGAAAATATTTAAGATTTTTTTTTTAGTTTAAGGATAATGTTTAGATTCTATTTTCTCTAATTAATATTTTAAAAATGCATTTAGAGGCATAGAAAGTCTCATTAGTACAATCTAACTCGACAAGTTTGAGTGGTTCAAAATTACATTATTGCTCTATAATTGTCAAATTTTACGATTTATAAATTATATTATCGTCTTGCAATTTATATTTTTGAAATATTTGCATATTTATAATGTAAATTATCCTCAACACGTGAGTAATTTACCGGGATGAAGCGTGTTGTATTTGCATCTTCCATTAAACTTTCTATAATTTAATTAAATATCTAGACTCAATTATTAGTTAAATAAAAATATTTTAGCTCTTAATATAGGGTAATTATAACCTATTAAACTGCTTAACTTTTGCTGTATAACAGAAATTTCATAACTAATTTACAAGCTTAGTTATTCATGTTATGGTAATGATTCTCTACTTCTTGCATCATTTGCTAAGAATTGTTAAGGATTTATATTATTATACGAATTTGAGAATAATTTTTAGGGTTATTATATTATTTTTCTTTAGTAAACGTTTATTACAATTAAAAGAAAATCCTTTTTTCTTTAAAAAAAAAGAAAGCCTCGAAAGGAAGAGAGGATTATTGCCAAAGATCTAGCAGATAAACGGAGAAAAAGGATTGTTATTTTGGATTAATTTTAGGTTATAATTTTTCTTATATAAGTAAACTCATTGATTTTTATATCAATAATTGTTTAGATATAGAAAAAATTCAGTAATTTGTTCAGAAAAGTTTTAGTTTTCTTATAGGCCTGCTTTACTTTCTGATGCTCATGTACTGTACTGTACAGTAGAAATCTTAATTCTTCTATAACGTGCCGAAACTTGTAATACACAAAAGCGANTTATAAATTATATTATCGTCTTGCAATTTATATTTTTGAAATATTTGCATATTTATAATGTAAATTATCCTCAACACGTGAGTAATTTACCGGGATGAAGCGTGTTGTATTTGCATCTTCCATTAAACTTTCTATAATTTAATTAAATATCTAGACTCAATTATTAGTTAAATAAAAATATTTTAGCTCTTAATATAGGGTAATTATAACCTATTAAACTGCTTAACTTTTGCTGTATAACAGAAATTTCATAACTAATTTACAAGCTTAGTTATTCATGTTATGGTAATGATTCTCTACTTCTTGCATCATTTGCTAAGAATTGTTAAGGATTTAAATTATTATACGAATTTGAGAATAATTTTTAGGGTTATTATATTATTTTTCTTTAGTAAACGTTTATTACAATTAAAAGAAAATCCTTTTTTCTTTAAAAAAAAAGAAAGCCTCGAAAGGAAGAGAGGATTATTGCCAAAGATCTAGCAGATAAACGGAGAAAAAGGATTGTTATTTTGGATTAATTTTAGGTTATAATTTTTCTTATATAAGTAAACTCATTGATTTTGATATCAATAATTGTTTAGATATAGAAAAAATTCAGTAATTTGTTCAGAAAAGTTTTAGTTTTCTTATAGGCCTGCTTTACTTTCTGATGCTCATGTACTGTACTGTACAGTAGAAATCTTAATTCTTCTATAACGTGCCGAAACTTGTAATACACAAAAGCGATTGATTTTTTAAATAAAACTTTATTAATTTAATAAATAAATTTTAAAATTAAAATAATTTATACTTATATAGGCTAACTTAAACAGGAAGCGTCATTTTAGTATATTAAAAACAACATTGTTCTATATAAATTTTCTCCTAAAAACATTTAAAAAGTCGGTTTTCTTCATAAAAATTATAACTTTATTTCGATTTAATTATAACTTTAATTATAACTTTATTAAAAAATAAACGAGCAGCATCATTTTATTACATTAAAACACAGTTTCGCATTAAAAAATTACAAAAATCAAGCAAAAATCATCATTTTCTCCAAAAAATTTGCTATTTTTTTTTATCAAAAAACACAATCTAATTTTTTATATTTAAAAGAAAAACAAATTTTTAATGGAAAATTGCGATATTTAGAGCCTATACTTAACATAAAATCATAAAAAATTCTATTGTCGAGTATTTTATCTTAATAAACATCAAAGTAATTATTTAATTATTATTATATTTGATATAAGTTTTAAAATATTTATAATGATAGAATGGAAAGGAAAAAAAAGGGGAATGTAATTATTTAAACGTGTCAAAATTTAGGTATAATCAATTTAGAAATGTTTGAAAAGAATCAAAGAATAAAGAAAAAGTAGTTATTATCACAAACCGTGAATTCTGTATCCATTTACTTTTAGATTTTCACTTCAATCCATTAACACATTTGGCACTAATATTATGCATATCAGCGACTGCACTATAATTATTGTCACATTCGTTTCAATTTGACGTCCATCAGTGCTTACACAGTTAATTTTATGGAATATATTCTTTAAGAATAATTATTATTTTTACACTTCTAACGTTTACAACGTATTCAATACGAAAATTGTAACATTCGTACCAAAGCTCCAATTCTTGTTTTAATAAAATGCTAAGTTGAATTGATTACCTTCGTGTTCTTCAACAAGAATACTGTCCAAAAAAAATTTCTTAATTATTATTATTATTTTCTTTGAAAAAATATAGGAAAAATCGATGTTTTCCTTGGTAAAACAGCAAAAAAGATAATCGTTTTCGTCGTGGAACACCGTAAAAATTAACGTTTTGTAACTTAAAAGAGGAAAACGAAAATCTTTCTCTTCTCTAAAAAAAATTAATAAAATAATAAATTTTCTTCAAAAAAATTCAGGAAAAAAAGGCAAAAAACTTTATCCAGAAAACACCAAAAAAAATCAAAATTTTCCATAAAAAAAACACCAGATAAATCAAAATTTTCCATAAAAAAAAAACACCAGAGAAATCAAACCAAAACGTTTCTTCAGAAAAAAGTTTTAAAAAATCATCACTTTCTTAAGGAAAAGTAATATAAATCATCATAATCATCATCCTAATCAAATTTTCTTGGCAATAGAACATTAAAAATTTTTTGAGCTTGTGAATAATAATAAATCAGAGAAGACTTTTTGAAAATATGAATTTTTAGATTTTACATTGGGACTTTTTTTTTATAATTTATATAAATAAATAAATTAGAAAAGAAATAATTTAGAAAATCTTTAGCCATAAAAGTTTTCAGATTTAGATTTTAAAAAGAAATCATTATTTTCTTCAAAAAAAAAAAAAAAAAGAAAAAAAATATGTTGAGTGGGTGAAATATCCCACCTCGAAATTCCAAAATTTTATTTTTACACTTTTTTACAGAAAGTAAAAGATGTGTTTCAATGTTTATCTTTCTCGTAGTTTGATTTTTTTCCCTGGAAAGTAGAACGTAGTAAGTTACAAAAGAAAAATCAGAGTTTTTCAAGCATTGGAGCTTCGGTATCTTAAGGGCGATCGATATCAGTCTCTACATCACAAAATCGAGTGGTGTAGAATACGGAATGTACAATTTTATTTTGTACATTTGATGTGAATACTACCCACATCCCGATTGAAATTACTGACATGGGAACAGAATAGACTTGTATCCGAGTTTGGCTTGTCGTTAGATCTATCCACTCCTGTTGTATATTAGACCAACGTGGGGAANAATATATATATTTTTTTTTAAATAAAATATTCATAAATTAAATTGATGGTAAATTATTATTTAAATTACTATATTATATATAAGTCATAAATAATAATTTCATCCCACGTAAGGTCAATGTTATATATGCTTATAAACTTAGCCTTAGTAACCCCTATGTAATTCCTATGAGAAATTTCAGAAGAAAAGAGAAATTTTTTTGGGGAATTTTTAGAAGAAAAGTTAGGGAAAATTAGATAAAATTTTGTTTAAATAGCTGCCATTTTTTTCATGAACGTATTATTATTATTTTTAACAAAAATTACATACAAAATAACCTTCAAACAACGGCCATGTTTAGAAATGTGAGAAATTAAAGAATTTTTCTGAATAACAAAGTAAAAAAATGTGGAGATTTTTAAAGAAAAATTAGAATTTTATTACTTAAATTATGTAATAAACCTTACAAATTGATATCATTTAGATGATAATAATTTTAAAATTTAATATTAAAGAATTAAATCCAGAAAAAAAATTAATAAATTAAAAAAAATACGAGAGAAAGAAGTTAAAACTCTTTAGTAATTCTTATTTAAAAATCTGAAAATAATAAAATTTTCAAAACATATTCTCAAAAAAAAGGAAAAAAATAAAAAAATGAAAGAAACTAATTGAAATTTTAAAATATTCATCACAAATTTTATTAGTTTTTTGGAAGATACAAAGAAGGGGGGAAAAAAAGAAAAAAGAAATATGAGAAACTTGAAAAGATAGAAAAGGAAAAGAGAATTAACTGAAGGATTCGTTTTTATTGAAATTTCAATTATGTGAAAAAAGGCGAAAAAAATCAATAGACTTATTCCACTTAATGCCATCATCATTACGCAGACTTGCACAATACAAAGAACAGGAAAATTTAATCGAACCTTAAGAAAACTCTTCTCCTTCTTACTGATCTTCCAAAGATATATTGAGGATAATTTGCATATATAATTAGTTATACTTGCCTTTTTTGCACCGTATAAAGAATATTTCTAAATATATATTGGTTACAAATATATTCCATGATTTATTACGAAGAAAATCTACGTCTTCCAACTGATCCTCTGAAGATCTGTTCATATATCTGAGAATTTTTGAATGATTTAAAGATATTTTTTGTATGTGTATTTACTTTAATAATTTAATAAATATATTCCATGATTTATGGTGAATGAAATGGTACCAAATATACACAGGAATATTTAATTAAATCCTTTAGAAAACTCTATTTCTTAATCGTATATTCGCGTATATAATTATGAATTGTTATGTTTTTGGATGGCGATAAAGGAGATTTTTAAAATATATTCGCTCTAAAAATGCAATAAATATAGTCTATGATCTATGATGAATAAAATAATATCGAATAACTTACTCCATCTTTTCTGCAAAGTGATTTTTATAGCTTTGTTTTATGGCACCTATCAAAAAATATATTGATTCAATGAGTAAAATTGATGCTAAAACGGAGATTTAAATAATTAAAATTAATAATTTTAATGTGAATTAAGTAATATCTTTGTGTTTTTAAGTCGATTAATGGTGTATCTTCATTAAAAATTGGCGTTTTTAGAATGATGTAAGGTCATCTTAATCATTACTTTGTCTGCTTTTTTTCGGTTGAAAGAAGACAAAGCACAGATAGGGGGTCGGGAATACTTAAAAAGAAAAAGTTTCTGTAGGGGAGAATCTGTAGGGAACCGTTTATTGTTTCGAGCAGAAGCGAGGGTACCTTAATGGGTGTGGCGACAACAGAAGCTCCCACGAATCATTACTAATCTCCCTGTAAAAGAGAGCCCTTTATAGACATGATGCATTAACACCGTAATGTTACTGCCAAAGGCAATGTGTAGAGGCCTCAATTTATTAGGGCACGGACGGATTAACACTAAGGTCAAGATGGCGTTACTGCTATTATATATGTCTAACTATGGCCCCTATTTTCTTAGGGGTTTCTTTTCATTGCCGACGGGATATCGTCCTCTTTTTATCTCTCCAAACCTTACCAGTTTGATGTGTAAGACCTGTAAAAAGTAGCATTGTATGAGATTTCTAAGGGGTGCTCTCATTAGGGGATGGTCTCAACAGGGAAAAGATCCATAACCTTTGTTTAATTGGCTCATTTTTTTCTACTTTATTCGAGTATTTCGTGTGAAATTCACGCAGAAGGTAGTCTACATAAACATCTACATGTATTAAAACAAGAAAAGATAACATTGGGATGATTCACGCAATTTCATTAAATTACTATCTACCGATTCACCTTCGATTATAGCTGTAACTTCCGAAAAGGTAGTTTATTATCGAACCGCAACCTCATTAGCCCAAGGGCAATTTCTGAAATTGGTGCTTAGTTGATGCGGTACATCCAGACATCCAGACAACACCCAAAGTTTAGAGTGGTAGGCACGTGATCTGCCAGACACCAATCATCTGTGTTTTAGACTGATTTGACGTCGTGGGTACGATCATAATACAAAGTCTCCATAGGTTAACCGAAGTAGGGTGTGTCACATCACGACTTTACCTCGCACCATTAATGTGTTTCAAAATCTGACAGACGATTCGACCAATTATGTGTGGCTGATTCTTCTTTTCTCTCTTCAGCTACGCTTAGAATTATTGCCTTCTAAGGAGACTGCCCTCAAAAACTATCCGGCCATTGTACAGTTTTGTAATGTGTAGCTATTACACTGATTTGAGGATCAAAGTCAACGTCACTTAATAGCCTTGTCTTCTATTCCACAATTCATAACTCTTTCCTACGTGATCTTATTTTGTTTTTATACATCCAACCCTATATAATTTATACTAAACTTAGTAAAATTTACAAAAAAATTTCCTCTTCTCTAGGGATTAAAAGATCAATTTTTCATAGAAAAACACTACTGTAAACACTCTAAAAACTCGCAAACATCCTTAAATTAATTGAGTTTAAACGTATCTAATTTNTTCTAGGTTTATGTACTATACTATGTAAATTTTTCAAGAATGCGTACAGAAATCTTGTTTATAAGTAAATAAAGGCTGTAATAAACAGGGAAATTGTTAAAGTAAATAAAAATTTGAGATTTTTTTCTATCTAATTTACTGTACAAAAATGAATTTTTAAATTAATTTTAGTAGAAAATCAACTGTTTTCTGTGTAACAAACATACAACGTGCATTAGAAAATTGCAGGAGAAATATGTCATTTATATAATTTTCCTGCATTTGACACTTATCAGAGAAATTAACGAAACGTGATTTCGATTAAACAGAATAATTAAAATCAAAATTGTAGAAATAATAGCTTTAAATTGAAATTATTTGATGAATTTATCAGAAATATTTCAAAAGATTTTTATAACCTGAGGGGTATATAATTAAATTTTATATTATAGTACTTGACCTTTATAAAAATTTATGCGGGAAATTGTGCATGAAAACTTTACAGAACAATTATAGCATCTTGGGTATCCAAAATCGTGCGTGCTACAATTAATCGAACATCAAAAGTGCATTAGCGGTCTACCAACACATATACAACTAAGTTGGATGGAACATTCACTTCACATATCTAACATCCGATTGTATGATGGCTTTCTAACAGCAATTTTTGTACTGTATGAATGATCGTGCACTCAACCATTAAAGATGCTTTCTCTTTTGATGTCTACCTCACGAAATTTTGCAATCAACCACATTTTATCCTTAACTAAAATATTAATTTCGTTTCATTTGCTTCCCTTATTCGATCTATACATTATTGTTTCCCCAACCATCACTTACTCTTTCGTAATGTTTGATTTACCACAACTGATGTGTATATAATCATTTGTTTATTTATTTAATACATAAAGGATAGAATAACCTGCAAGAATTTTATAGAATAATTTAAAAATTATGTTAAAAATCCCTTATAATTTAATAAAAATATATTTTCTCCACGATTTAACTTAATTTACATTTAATTGTTAATGATATCTCGAGGTTACTCGGACTATATTTATGTAAAATTTAAGGTTTTTAAGTTAAAAAAATCTACAAAAACTTAATATAATAATTATAGATACATACAAAATATGAAAATAAACAACATCGAGATAGTCAGAATGCTTACGCTATGAGAATAATAGAATATTTTAACTCTAAAAGCAATTAATCATTCAGTTCAGTTACTATGTGGATTGTCTTTAAGCATGATTTTTTGTTGCTTGAGGTGTTGTATAAAGAAAAATACGAATATAAAATATTTAGAAAGAATGCAAATATGATAATTATTCAAAAATGATTCAATTTTGATCATAGGCTACACACAAAATTCATTCGAGTTTATTTAATTTAATGTATGCTCGCTGTCAAACTGTTAAGTAAGCTTTACAGTATACAATAGATAACGATTTACAATGGTAATTCTACGTTAGGAGTGCCACAATGAGGACCAACCGATAAGATATCAGTTCCCACAGTTTTATGATCTGAATAGTTATAGAGGTTGTGTAGTATAGACGTGATTTAGCAGTATCAGTAAATCTACACTGTCTATACACACACATATATATATATATACACACACAGTTAAACGAGCGAACGAGAAGAGACAAACAGGAATAAAAAAAATAATATTCTTTCAGAGATGACTAATATGATTTATGCACCTCTACAATACATTCGCAGCTAGTTATTGTTAAGGGGGGTGATTCGTTGATTATAGTGTTTGCATCATCCACACTCATCTTCCATTCTGCAATGTTATCCCCCTTATGGGATATTGGTGATGTTTAACTACATCGTTTCTGTGGGAGAAATCTAATAATCGGGTTGTCCTATCAGCAACCCAAAACAGGCGGTGCGTAAGACAAGTGGCTAAGCTTGCTTGACTGCTCAAACTTTGCCTGATAAACACTTATCACTGGCGCCGTTCTTTGCCTTGTCTCATTGATGCTACGTAACAGTATATTTACGTTATCCTCAACGATAAATAATTTTTATGTATCGAACTTTAATCTGACATAGTAAAAAAATAAATACCATGAAGTAATCTTTTCCTCCACCCAAATGTATTTAAGTGTATACAATACGTTGATTTGGGCGTGATGTTGGTGATAAATATAAGCGGTATGTTTTTAAGTTAGATCAGAACTTCTCAAGGACATATCCTAAATTGGAGCAACCGGAGAATAAGGCTAAGTAAAAAAAAAAAATAAGAAATGATCGTCTCTTGTGTTGTGATTGAGTAGGACTGTCAGATGATGGCTAGTGGTGATTATATGTTGATGTGAAATCTGCAATTCATCATTACATATAGACTTATATGTAATGCCACAGATAAATCTAAGCTTAGTTACAGAACTTGGTGATGAATAATTCTTTTATGAAGAAAAATATTAACGAAAAAAAATCATTCTCTATAAAGCTATTTTTACACGAATGTTATACGAGATTCACACTTTTCTATACATTTTTTTAAAATGTCTATGGTGAAGTTAGTTAAAATATATGTATTTTTAAGAATTTTAAATGCTATTTTATTATTTAATTTAAATAATTTTCATTTTAAATTATTTAGATTTGTAAAAAAAAAATTGTTGAAGAAGAGTTGTTGTGTAATA
Organism: Centruroides sculpturatus; assembly: GCF_000671375.1. Classification (NCBI taxonomy): domain Eukaryota; kingdom Metazoa; phylum Arthropoda; class Arachnida; order Scorpiones; family Buthidae; genus Centruroides; species Centruroides sculpturatus. The sequence goes on along the minus strand of NW_019384919.1, from coordinate 287,334 downwards.
CTTCTAATCATTACAACAAGCCTGTTTATAACTCTTTTTTAAATTAGTAATTATAAAAATAAACAAATGCAAAGAGATAATCTTTAATTAGATACTTTTAAAGATATTTCATTCCGAATGTTATCAATTATATAATAATTATTAATTAATTAGTCACTTACAAATTACTATGCTAATTTCTAGCATAGACTTACTACATTTATAAGATAAACTCCATGTTTTAAAATGTGCAAATCTTCTTCTAATATCTAAAATTTAATTAAATTTTGTATTATAAATGTATAATTAAGACAAAAATGTATTAAAAATATATCTACTTGCTTATTTTAAAGAGAAATTATAGCCTATAATCAAGGAAGAATGTAAAAAAGCTTATACATTTTGTAGATGTTTACTTTATAAAATTGGCAAAAAAATGAAATTTTTTGGTTCATATTTTATAAAAATAAAATTTTATATTTAATAATATATTTATAAACTACACGCTTGATAAGAATTAAAATTTAAATTAAAAACACTAAAGAATCCAACAAAATTCTTTCATAGCAAGTGGAAGATCATCTCACAACAAATCGAATAGTTAAATTACTTAGGACATAAGATACTTTGAAGCTAATTTAACTTAAAATGAATATGATAATAATTAAAGAGTACTTTGGTGATCAGCAGACAAATTTACTTCAATTTACACAAATATAAAAGCACATAGAAAAGCGAAGATAAAAGCAAATCTGAATAAAGCAGTGTGTATCGATCGAGTAGTCGTGCATTATTGATAAAACTCTTTCATCCCCCACCTTTGCAACAGTACTAGAGATACACCGAATGACAATTGTATTCCAGTTTGATATTTAAGTAAATCTAGAAGAGTTAATTAAGAAATTCTAGGTTTATGTACTATACTATGTAAATTTTTCAAGAATGCGTACAGAAATCTTGTTTATAAGTAAATAAAGGCTGTAATAAACAGGGAAATTGTTAAAGTAAATAAAAATTTGAGATTTTTTTCTATCTAATTTACTGTACAAAAATGAATTTTTAAATTAATTTTAGTAGAAAATCAACTGTTTTCTGTGTAACAAACATACAACGTGCATTAGAAAATTGCAGGAGAAATATGTCATTTATATAATTTTCCTGCATTTGACACTTATCAGAGAAATTAACGAAACGTGATTTCGATTAAACAGAATAATTAAAATCAAAATTGTAGAAATAATAGCTTTAAATTGAAATTATTTGATGAATTTATCAGAAATATTTCAAAAGATTTTTATAACCTGAGGGTAAATAAAATTGTTTTTTTTTCTTCTTCTTTTTGTAATTTTTTAAAGTAAAATTTTGAAAAAAATTATTAAAAGTTATTATCAATTCTCACAATTATTATACATTTTAAAAGGTTTTTCTAATGATAGAAATGATTTTTTTAAGAAGAAAATAATTAAAATTTAGATTCATTTCTGTATTTATTTTAAAGTATTAAAATGGCTTAAAATGGTCGAAATTCTTTCAAGATTGTAAGATTTTCTTTTAAAATTTGATAATAAAATAATTTTTGAAACATATGCCTCTTAAGTTTCATATACAGAAACGTTTATAAATGACTAGTGCATCATTAACCTTTAAAATGATTAGAAATTAATCTTTATGTAAGAAATTTAATATTATAAATATTTAATTACACGAATAACGTTAAGATAAACAAAAAAGCATTAAAATTGCTTTAAAATTATCAAAGATATAAACATTAAGCATAAGCTTCCCAACCTTAAAACAATTTCCATTAATCTTTAAAGTAAAAGTGGACCGCGATTCACCGATTGGAAAATTATATATACATATACGTTAAAAATAATTCTGACATTCATTTCTATACAAACTTAAACAATTTACTTGTTTTAATTATTAAAAAAAACACACAATTTCCTATTTAAAACACTATAAAAATTAATTATAAACACTTCTCTTAAATAATAATAATAATAATAATTCATTTAACATATTTAATTGTCCATATATAACTGATACAAATTAATATAAATGCTACTTATTAAGTAGATCTGTTCATGTTTTAAATGTATTCTACAGAATATATAATTAGATAAAATCATATTAAAACGATTTAAACAATGAAAATGTATTTAATTAATGAGCATTTACGTAAAAATGCATTGTGAAAGGGAGTTAAAATGATGAAGAGGAGCACAGAAAAGACAAAATTTGTAGCGATGAAATCGTCAGTGACGTTTCGTGACCGGATTAATGAGATTTCTATTTGTCACGTGTACTAATTTTCACGATTGCTATTATTAATGAGGTGGGAAGATCGCCATATGCCTTGCATCTAATTTAAGAGAGCGACGAAAGGATATTAACACCTCTCATAAATTAAACACAAATTTAAACTAGATACGATACAGATGATTACTTTACTAAATTCTAAAAATTATCCTCAATTTACACCTTAAAAAATAAATAAATAACTTATTAAATTATCGAAATTAAAGTAGATATTTATTTTCCCCTTCCCCCCTTTTTTTTCCTCTCTCTCTCCCTCTTGTTTAGTTGTAACAATAACTCACCACACCTTAAAACTGTGTATATCAGGTCATAAATCTTTGACAATATGTCATAACTTGATAACATTATGATAATTAGTATCATGTTTGTTTTAATGCCATACAAAGCTGTTATATATGTCATAAATTGGTCATAGTATTATAATTAATTTTTAAATACGTTTAAGTAAGTGCTTTATGTAAAAGATTGGCCTGTGTTTTAAAGAAGTGAGTCTGTTATTTAATAATAATATAATTTTATTATAAATTTCTTTACTCATTTTTTTTTTCTTTTTTCAAAGAATTAACTGTAATTTATTGTGTCACCACCCAATAAATGGAGGAAACTTTAGACGTTAATAAGAAGTGAATTTTTAAAAGTACTTTTAGATTTTTTTTTAAAGGTTAATTTTAGGTTTTATTGGATAAACTTTTAGATAAATTTTTAAATATTTTTTAGTTATATTTTTAAAAGAAAGTTTTACATATTTTTAGTTAAATTTTAGGTATTTTTGGAGATATCTTAAGCTTTTTTAAAGATAATTTTTAGACATTTTCAGATAAAATTTCAGATATACTTGGATAAAATCGTTGATAAAGTTTTTAAAAGTATTTTTAGAAAATTTTAAGGTTTTTTAAAACGTTTTTAAAGGTAAATTTCAGCATTTTTCGATAAAAGTTTAGATTTTTATTTTTTTTGGAAAAATTTTATGTTCTTTAAGGCTCTTAAGGTAACTTTTAGATACTTTTTGATAACATTTCAGATAAATCTTCAAGTGTTTTTAGAGAAATGTTAGTTAATTTCTATACACTATTTGCCCAAGACTTAGATAATTTATATAACAAAAGTTTTTACATGAATTATTAATAATATTTAATTAAAAAAACAAATTAAAAGTGTATTTAAATAACTTTGTTTCATTAACAATACTAGAATAATGTTTTTTTTTTAATATAAATTATTCAATTTCTCTTGTTTACAAGTGAAAAAAACAAAATTAAAATAAAAATATCCATTAAAAATGCATTGAGTATTGTTAAAACAGAACAATTTATAGCTATTATTGAAATTGAGCATGTTTTTTTCCTCGAATAAACTTAAAATTTATTTAATTTTTTTTTGCTTAGTTCGTTCGTATGTCTGTCTGTAAACACAAATGTCAATACTACTGAATAACGAAATTTAACTTTTCAGGAAATGTATTAATTTCTTTCTCTTTTGTAATTAAGAATCTAATTATAAAATAAATTAATAATTAAAAAT
>NW_019384919.1:276536-282378 GCF_000671375.1 Centruroides sculpturatus | reverse complement strand
TCATTTATTATTATTATTTTTTTAATTAAAGATTCTAGTACATATAAATTTTATTAATATTCAGATTAAGGATAAAAGAATTTAGTAATAAAAATCGAAAGTAAAAAAAAAAAAACTTGTTGTTTGTTGAATTAAATCAGATTTTTCTTTACAGGTGATTTAATAAATTTTCGCTATAATTTATGTGTAATGATAAACTACTATAAAGTGTAGATGTTTTCAAATCCAGTCGGGTGGGTCACTCGCCTCTATTTGACGTGCCTATTATCTCAGATGGTGTTTCAAGCCCCCAGGGCTTTATGTCTCTCGACTTCTTTTTTTATTTTTCTCTATCAAAGTTTTGTCTTTTTAAAAATTGTTTTTTTTTTCTTAGCAAGAATATAAGAGTAAACGAAGCGGTGTGACCAGGTGCGTGAGGTTTGTTAATGTATCTCGTGTCTACAGTTCATCCAGACCATGTGACTTATCCAGTTTCTGGATTGTATCTTCGACTTGCTTGAGGACAGGAAGGACACTCCTTTACCACTTCCTGTCGTACGTTCTTTGTTAATCAAAGAGCATGTGTCGGATATCACCCCCCCTTTTTTGTAATTCACTTGTTGAGTTTTTTAAAGTCATTAATTGAATAAAAGTAGAAAGAATGTATTGTTAATTACGTAAATTTTAACGCTCACGATTAGAAAAACTGAGTAATTTTGTTAAATTTCTTTAAAATTTTAAGAGTTTTTTTTTTAAACAGTTAACAGCTCTCTTCTTCTTCTTTTTTCTTTATAGAAATTTAAAAAAATAATGAAAATATCTGTGATGAAAATCTCATGTTTATCAGTACATTATTAAAGCATTAAAAAAAAAGATACAAATAACAGCTGTTTATCCGATTTCAAAGTGGATTTTTTTTTCATAAAAGACACAAAGAAAATGCCTTTGGTATTTATGCTAATATCTATTGATCTTATTAAATGGATAATAGAAAAATTTAAAAAATCACATTCAGATATTGTTCATTCGTTAGTTTTTTTTGTGTTTTTATGGGTTTTTTTTAGAATTTTCTTTCGGTAATTACTCCAATCTGTCTTTTTTACTCTATTTTTTTTTTGTTAGACCGTTAAATTCACTGCTTACAATTCATTATTCCGTCATATGGCGAAGATGAAACGAAAGTTAAACAACACGGAAAAAGTTGATTCACTCATTTATATATAATTTTTTTATGTATTTTATTTTGACAAAAAAATATTTATAGTATTTATATATATATATATATATATATAATCAGATACAAAAGTACGGCACGTTTTTATTTTATACACAAGGCACTTTTTTTTTTTAATAAAAAAAACCTGACTAGAGATGTGAGCTTAATGCACACCCCTCTGTTGGTTATGCATGACAACTTAAAACATTTATAATTATTTATCTAATTAATTCTAGCACATAAAATAATTACAGAATAAAAGATAAAGTGTGAAATTTTTAATTATTTAACACCATTTTCTTATTTACTTTTTTGAAAAATTAATTTAAAAAAATTATATTCTTCTATGCAATCTCTTAAGTTTCTATAAATCATTAACAATAATAAATTTTATTATTGCTCGTACTATTTAGTTTATTATAATTTAATTTAAACAGTTATAAAATTAAATTTTAAGGCATTTAAAAGCCTTTAGAAGTTCACTTACATAGATTTAAACAGCATTTTGTTATCACAATTAGAAAATTTAATAAGTTAAACTGTAATATTGCTTGTTTATGTAAATTGTTTTTAATTAATTGATGAGGATTAAAGTTGTTTTAAGCTGAATCATTTATATATAAATTCATTTTTTTGTTTTCACATCCATCACAATCACGCGACATTAAATTTATGGACAACACCTTTCCAGAGGGAGAGAGAGTAGAAAAAATTATTAATATTTTTAAACATTTTATAACAAAATTGATAAGAAAAATATATATATATATAATAGACTAAACCCGCACTCCATGAACATTCGTATCAAAATTTATGTACAAAGTTTAACGTCTATAAAAACTACATTAAATTCCCCAAATACGTGGACCACAATACAGAAAAGATATTTACATTTTTATTATTTTTTTTTAAATGGTTAAAATTATGACCATTGTCTAACTTTATATTGTATATTTTTCCTTAATTCACTTATTGTTTTGTAGATTTAACAATGGTAAGTCTATCTAAATTATATACAAGGTAGTCCAAAAGTTAGTTAACCGAAATGTAGCAAATTCAGTTGATTGGAGCTACCCTGTATTTATTTATTTATTNTATAATTAAGACAAAAATGTATTAAAAATATATCTACTTGCTTATTTTAAAGAGAAATTATAGCCTATAATCAAGGAAGAATGTAAAAAAGCTTATACATTTTGTAGATGTTTACTTTATAAAATTGGCAAAAAAATGAAATTTTTTGGTTCATATTTTATAAAAATAAAATTTTATATTTAATAATATATTTATAAACTACACGCTTGATAAGAATTAAAATTTAAATTAAAAACACTAAAGAATCCAACAAAATTCTTTCATAGCAAGTGGAAGATCATCTCACAACAAATCGAATAGTTAAATTACTTAGGACATAAGATACTTTGAAGCTAATTTAACTTAAAATGAATATGATAATAATTAAAGAGTACTTTGGTGATCAGCAGACAAATTTACTTCAATTTACACAAATATAAAAGCACATAGAAAAGCGAAGATAAAAGCAAATCTGAATAAAGCAGTGTGTATCGATCGAGTAGTCGTGCATTATTGATAAAACTCTTTCATCCCCCACCTTTGCAACAGTACTAGAGATACACCGAATGACAATTGTATTCCAGTTTGATATTTAAGTAAATCTAGAAGAGTTAATTAAGAAATTCTAGGTTTATGTACTATACTATGTAAATTTTTCAAGAATGCGTACAGAAATCTTGTTTATAAGTAAATAAAGGCTGTAATAAACAGGGAAATTGTTAAAGTAAATAAAAATTTGAGATTTTTTTCTATCTAATTTACTGTACAAAAATGAATTTTTAAATTAATTTTAGTAGAAAATCAACTGTTTTCTGTGTAACAAACATACAACGTGCATTAGAAAATTGCAGGAGAAATATGTCATTTATATAATTTTCCTGCATTTGACACTTATCAGAGAAATTAACGAAACGTGATTTCGATTAAACAGAATAATTAAAATCAAAATTGTAGAAATAATAGCTTTAAATTGAAATTATTTGATGAATTTATCAGAAATATTTCAAAAGATTTTTATAACCTGAGGGTAAATAAAATTGTTTTTTTTTCTTCTTCTTTTTGTAATTTTTTAAAGTAAAATTTTGAAAAAAATTATTAAAAGTTATTATCAATTCTCACAATTATTATACATTTTAAAAGGTTTTTCTAATGATAGAAATGATTTTTTTAAGAAGAAAATAATTAAAATTTAGATTCATTTCTGTATTTATTTTAAAGTATTAAAATGGCTTAAAATGGTCGAAATTCTTTCAAGATTGTAAGATTTTCTTTTAAAATTTGATAATAAAATAATTTTTGAAACATATGCCTCTTAAGTTTCATATACAGAAACGTTTATAAATGACTAGTGCATCATTAACCTTTAAAATGATTAGAAATTAATCTTTATGTAAGAAATTTAATATTATAAATATTTAATTACACGAATAACGTTAAGATAAACAAAAAAGCATTAAAATTGCTTTAAAATTATCAAAGATATAAACATTAAGCATAAGCTTCCCAACCTTAAAACAATTTCCATTAATCTTTAAAGTAAAAGTGGACCGCGATTCACCGATTGGAAAATTATATATACATATACGTTAAAAATAATTCTGACATTCATTTCTATACAAACTTAAACAATTTACTTGTTTTAATTATTAAAAAAAACACACAATTTCCTATTTAAAACACTATAAAAATTAATTATAAACACTTCTCTTAAATAATAATAATAATAATAATTCATTTAACATATTTAATTGTCCATATATAACTGATACAAATTAATATAAATGCTACTTATTAAGTAGATCTGTTCATGTTTTAAATGTATTCTACAGAATATATAATTAGATAAAATCATATTAAAACGATTTAAACAATGAAAATGTATTTAATTAATGAGCATTTACGTAAAAATGCATTGTGAAAGGGAGTTAAAATGATGAAGAGGAGCACAGAAAAGACAAAATTTGTAGCGATGAAATCGTCAGTGACGTTTCGTGACCGGATTAATGAGATTTCTATTTGTCACGTGTACTAATTTTCACGATTGCTATTATTAATGAGGTGGGAAGATCGCCATATGCCTTGCATCTAATTTAAGAGAGCGACGAAAGGATATTAACACCTCTCATAAATTAAACACAAATTTAAACTAGATACGATACAGATGATTACTTTACTAAATTCTAAAAATTATCCTCAATTTACACCTTAAAAAATAAATAAATAACTTATTAAATTATCGAAATTAAAGTAGATATTTATTTTCCCCTTCCCCCCTTTTTTTTCCTCTCTCTCTCCCTCTTGTTTAGTTGTAACAATAACTCACCACACCTTAAAACTGTGTATATCAGGTCATAAATCTTTGACAATATGTCATAACTTGATAACATTATGATAATTAGTATCATGTTTGTTTTAATGCCATACAAAGCTGTTATATATGTCATAAATTGGTCATAGTATTATAATTAATTTTTAAATACGTTTAAGTAAGTGCTTTATGTAAAAGATTGGCCTGTGTTTTAAAGAAGTGAGTCTGTTATTTAATAATAATATAATTTTATTATAAATTTCTTTACTCATTTTTTTTTTCTTTTTTCAAAGAATTAACTGTAATTTATTGTGTCACCACCCAATAAATGGAGGAAACTTTAGACGTTAATAAGAAGTGAATTTTTAAAAGTACTTTTAGATTTTTTTTTAAAGGTTAATTTTAGGTTTTATTGGATAAACTTTTAGATAAATTTTTAAATATTTTTTAGTTATATTTTTAAAAGAAAGTTTTACATATTTTTAGTTAAATTTTAGGTATTTTTGGAGATATCTTAAGCTTTTTTAAAGATAATTTTTAGACATTTTCAGATAAAATTTCAGATATACTTGGATAAAATCGTTGATAAAGTTTTTAAAAGTATTTTTAGAAAATTTTAAGGTTTTTTAAAACGTTTTTAAAGGTAAATTTCAGCATTTTTCGATAAAAGTTTAGATTTTTATTTTTTTTGGAAAAATTTTATGTTCTTTAAGGCTCTTAAGGTAACTTTTAGATACTTTTTGATAACATTTCAGATAAATCTTCAAGTGTTTTTAGAGAAATGTTAGTTAATTTCTATACACTATTTGCCCAAGACTTAGATAATTTATATAACAAAAGTTTTTACATGAATTATTAATAATATTTAATTAAAAAAACAAATTAAAAGTGTATTTAAATAACTTTGTTTCATTAACAATACTAGAATAATGTTTTTTTTTTAATATAAATTATTCAATTTCTCTTGTTTACAAGTGAAAAAAACAAAATTAAAATAAAAATATCCATTAAAAATGCATTGAGTATTGTTAAAACAGAACAATTTATAGCTATTATTGAAATTGAGCATGTTTTTTTCCTCGAATAAACTTAAAATTTATTTAATTTTTTTTTGCTTAGTTCGTTCGTATGTCTGTCTGTAAACACAAATGTCAATACTACTGAATAACGAAATTTAACTTTTCAGGAAATGTATTAATTTCTTTCTCTTTTGTAATTAAGAATCTAATTATAAAATAAATTAATAATTAAAAATAATATATATA
>NW_019384919.1:275671-276348 GCF_000671375.1 Centruroides sculpturatus | reverse complement strand
ATAGAAGTTTTAATATTAAAAAAAATTTATAGAAAAAAAAATAAGTTTAAATCTAAACTTAATAAGAAAAAGAAGGAAATTGTAACAGAGATTACTCTGATAAAAGTTTTTGATGAGACTTTACAAGAGTAAGAACATACAAACAGAATTCTAGAAACACAATTTAAGCTTGTATCGAATAGTACAAAATAGAATGGTTTCCATTAAACTTTTCTTTTTATTTAGTATTAAACTACAATTCGATAAAGTGTTTATCAGATTGAATTTTTTCTCTTCTAGATAATAATTTTCTATATATATATATATAATATATATATATAGAAGAGAGAGAGAAGGGGAGGAAAGAGAAGAGAGAAAAGAGAAGAGAGAGAGAGAGGAAACAAAAGAATGCAGTTGATTATAAGTGATGATAGAATATACAGGGATATACAAAGATTGAATAAAACATATTTTTGAAAATGTTACATGAAATTTAATCAGTAAAAAGTTGAAGAAAAATGCAAAGTAATCATAAAGAAATGGGATGCAACTATCCTATTTTCTCATAATAATGAAGAAGTAATGCCATCATGAAAATGTAGTTAAAAGACTAGAAAGAGAAGAGAGAATTTAGAGAAAACCTGAGAAGATAGAAACTTAAAATCGTTAAAATAAAAATTTTATCTTTTTTTTTTTCT
>NW_019384919.1:264331-270458 GCF_000671375.1 Centruroides sculpturatus | reverse complement strand
TTATACGGTATCACAGAAGGTAGGAATTAATACAGAACTAGATCATTCATATATATATATATATATATAAAACGTATTTTATTAATTAATATTTCAAAAATTATTTTCTTGACGACTTATAAAAAGTCTAAACTCTAAATTTATCTCCTATAATAATTGTTTCTAGTTAATTCTACGAGTTAAAAGTAATGTAATCTAATATTTTGTTATTGTTAACTTATTTAGTGAAGTTTGTTATCGAAAAAAAAGGCAAAAAAAAAATTAATTAAACTTTTAATAAAATTACGATAATATGCAATTAAATATATCTAATAAAAATCTTAATTTTTTTTTCTAATTTATTAACGTAAATTTAGGCCGAAATAATTGTTAAAAAGTAATAAAAATTATATTAAAATTATAAATTTGATGTAAAAAAATATATACTTTTTCTTTGATAAAAAAAAGAAAAACGCATTATTTATTATCAAATTTAAAGAGAAAAATAAATTTGATGGTTGAACAATGTATTTAGCTTTCTAAATAATAAAAATATTCTACGTAAAATTAAATTATAAACGAAAATATGAAAAAAATTCGCAAACTTTCATCAACTTTCATTTAAAAAAATATATATAAATAATAATATTAAAAAAGTAATAAGAAAAATCCTATCTCAAGATAATTATGATATTAAATAATAAAAAAAAGGGGGAAAATGTTATAATAATAAAAATAAAAATTGAATATCTTAAAAGAATATATTAAATCTATTAAGGTAAGTTAATCGATGGATTCTTACTTTCGTGAGTTTTTCGATGAGCACGTAAATTACACGCAAGAGCGAACCTCTTCTGACAGTAATCACAGGCATGGGGTTTGTCACCTGTAAAGACAAAATGAACACTTTTATATAAAATGACAGGCAAGACTCGATAAAAATATCCGTCAGCTTAGCTAAAATATTTATTATTCAATTGCTTTATGCAATGAACTATTAATCAACAGTGCAGACCATTTATTTGAAAACATTTCCCTTCGATCGAATTGAGTTGAATAATGCAATGAGCGATGATGATGTCAATTTAAATATTTAAGAGAAACACCAATTTCTGACGACATGATACAAGATAAACCTTCCATCTTATGATTAATTTATTATTTTATTTTATTATTATTTCTTTTCTTTTCTTCTAGTGAAAATTAAAGAAGGAAAGTTTATTACATTGCTGCANACTTCGTAGTACCTATTGGTGACGAACGTAGAGGTGATGATGACTGTGTTTTGCCTTCTATGTTGTCGTCTGTGCGTTTTGTTAGCGCTATACCGTTACTGTTCTGATAACACGGTTGACAATAACCGTGATTGAGCATACGTGCCGATACAGGGAAGGAGTACATATAAATTTTATTAATATTCAGATTAAGGATAAAAGAATTTAGTAATAAAAATCGAAAGTAAAAAAAAAAAAACTTGTTGTTTGTTGAATTAAATCAGATTTTTCTTTACAGGTGATTTAATAAATTTTCGCTATAATTTATGTGTAATGATAAACTACTATAAAGTGTAGATGTTTTCAAATCCAGTCGGGTGGGTCACTCGCCTCTATTTGACGTGCCTATTATCTCAGATGGTGTTTCAAGCCCCCAGGGCTTTATGTCTCTCGACTTCTTTTTTTATTTTTCTCTATCAAAGTTTTGTCTTTTTAAAAATTGTTTTTTTTTTCTTAGCAAGAATATAAGAGTAAACGAAGCGGTGTGACCAGGTGCGTGAGGTTTGTTAATGTATCTCGTGTCTACAGTTCATCCAGACCATGTGACTTATCCAGTTTCTGGATTGTATCTTCGACTTGCTTGAGGACAGGAAGGACACTCCTTTACCACTTCCTGTCGTACGTTCTTTGTTAATCAAAGAGCATGTGTCGGATATCACCCCCCCTTTTTTGTAATTCACTTGTTGAGTTTTTTAAAGTCATTAATTGAATAAAAGTAGAAAGAATGTATTGTTAATTACGTAAATTTTAACGCTCACGATTAGAAAAACTGAGTAATTTTGTTAAATTTCTTTAAAATTTTAAGAGTTTTTTTTTTAAACAGTTAACAGCTCTCTTCTTCTTCTTTTTTCTTTATAGAAATTTAAAAAAATAATGAAAATATCTGTGATGAAAATCTCATGTTTATCAGTACATTATTAAAGCATTAAAAAAAAAGATACAAATAACAGCTGTTTATCCGATTTCAAAGTGGATTTTTTTTTCATAAAAGACACAAAGAAAATGCCTTTGGTATTTATGCTAATATCTATTGATCTTATTAAATGGATAATAGAAAAATTTAAAAAATCACATTCAGATATTGTTCATTCTTTAGTTTTTTTTTGTGTTTTTATGGGTTTTTTTTTAGAATTTTCTTTCGGTAATTACTCCAATCTGTCTTTTTTACTCTATTTTTTTTTGTTAGACCGTTAAATTCACTGCTTACAATTCATTATTCCGTCATATGGCGAAGATGAAACGAAAGTTAAACAACACGGAAAAAGTTGATTCACTCATTTATATATAATTTTTTTATGTATTTTATTTTGACAAAAAAATATTTATAGTATTTATATATATATATATATATATATAATCAGATACAAAAGTACGGCACGTTTTTATTTTATACACAAGGCACTTTTTTTTTTTAATAAAAAAAACCTGACTAGAGATGTGAGCTTAATGCACACCCCTCTGTTGGTTATGCATGACAACTTAAAACATTTATAATTATTTATCTAATTAATTCTAGCACATAAAATAATTACAGAATAAAAGATAAAGTGTGAAATTTTTAATTATTTAACACCATTTTCTTATTTACTTTTTTGAAAAATTAATTTAAAAAAATTATATTCTTCTATGCAATCTCTTAAGTTTCTATAAATCATTAACAATAATAAATTTTATTATTGCTCGTACTATTTAGTTTATTATAATTTAATTTAAACAGTTATAAAATTAAATTTTAAGGCATTTAAAAGCCTTTAGAAGTTCACTTACATAGATTTAAACAGCATTTTGTTATCACAATTAGAAAATTTAATAAGTTAAACTGTAATATTGCTTGTTTATGTAAATTGTTTTTAATTAATTGATGAGGATTAAAGTTGTTTTAAGCTGAATCATTTATATATAAATTCATTTTTTTGTTTTCACATCCATCACAATCACGCGACATTAAATTTATGGACAACACCTTTCCAGAGGGAGAGAGAGTAGAAAAAATTATTAATATTTTTAAACATTTTATAACAAAATTGATAAGAAAAATATATATATATATAATAGACTAAACCCGCACTCCATGAACATTCGTATCAAAATTTATGTACAAAGTTTAACGTCTATAAAAACTACATTAAATTCCCCAAATACGTGGACCACAATACAGAAAAGATATTTACATTTTTATTATTTTTTTTTAAATGGTTAAAATTATGACCATTGTCTAACTTTATATTGTATATTTTTCCTTAATTCACTTATTGTTTTGTAGATTTAACAATGGTAAGTCTATCTAAATTATATACAAGGTAGTCCAAAAGTTAGTTAACCGAAATGTAGCAAATTCAGTTGATTGGAGCTACCCTGTATTTATTTATTTATTAACATTTTAGAATATTTTGAATAAATTTTTTTTAATATTTAAACTCCTTAAAATGAATTTAAAAAAAAACTTTTTTAAGAATCATTTTTATATTGTATTATAGCAATTCTAGTTCTATTAATATATTATAAATATGTAATTAAAAAAAAACATAGTTTGGTCTATAATTTAATCTTAATTTTTCTTTAGGAATGTGTAAAAATGCGCTTCTAGCACTATATAAAACTATGTAAACTTTATACGTTTACATTCATTTAAAAAAAATAATCAAACTTATGCCTCTATTAATTCAAGGCATATGAGTATTCACCTTTATAATATTAAAATGAGTACATTTATATACATATACATAAAAGTTTTCTTCGAGTTATACATAGAAAAATTAATGTTAAAGTCGAATTAAAACGACGAAAGACTAATTAAAAATTGTTAGTAATTTAAAAAAATACAGATGATGATCCCCTACTTATAATACAATTTGGCTTTTATTTATTTATTTTATTATTATATAAAACGTGGCACTGTTGAAAAAATTGTTCTCCTACATAAAATTAATGCACTTTTTTCGTGTCCTTAAGGCACTCTGGTCTTCAATCTTCAAAGTGTTTCGTCATCAGTTTTTTTTTCTTTTCTTTCTTCTTCTTCTTTTTTTTCTTGTGTTAAAAACACTCGAAATCACGTTCCTTGTGATAGTACAGGCGGTCCATAAAGAAACGTCATTGCTGATAATGAATTGTTGGACGATATTGTTCCTGTATGTCTATAACGTAACATTACTTGATCCAACACTCCTAATAGTTGAACTGGATTATCTGAAGGTAACTTCGTAGTACCTATTGGTGACGAACGTAGAGGTGATGATGACTGTGTTTTGCCTTCTATGTTGTCGTCTGTGCGTTTTGTTAGCGCTATACCGTTACTGTTCTGATAACACGGTTGACAATAACCGTGATTGAGCATACGTGCCGATACAGGGAAGGATTTTCCACACTGTGTGCATCTCTCCTGTGCTTCATCTATCATAAAGAAAGACAGATAATTAAAATACAAATTAAACTGTAAAATTGATCATAAAACATATAAAATTATAGTCACAAAAATAACTTTTAATTATCAGAATAAATATCATTTTTAAAAATAAAAAATATAGCTATATATATATAATGTATATATATATATATAGTTATATATTACATATATACGTAGTTATGTCACATAGTTATTTGTAGTTCTCTACAGCAGGGGTGGCCAACAAGTCGATCCCGAAGCCAATTTTGGTCGATCGCTCGCGAGTGTTACACCTGTAACCGAACGCAACTGTAGTGATATCGGATCTCCGCGTCCTCTCTCAGATGCGGTTTTGTCGGTCCAAGTGCAATCCAAGTGCGTACAGTTGTAAAAGGGGAATAAGAAATGTAGACAAAGGGTCGTAAAACGAAAAAAAGAAAGGCCGGAAGAGAGAGACAGAGAGTAGGTCGGGACACGGTAGAGAGAGGAAGGGTGAAGTGGTGGTCCCCGAAAGTGACAACGTTAAGTTTCAATTTTTCTTCTGTTTAAAATGTTAGTACTTTTCTTCATGTTTTAAATTAAATTGTGGCTTTTCTTACCTATCTAAACATAGTATGTATTTCACACCTCCCCTCGCCACTTAGACTATGCCTACGACAACAAGTCGATCGCGACATATTTTTAAGATAAAAAGTAGATCTTATGTATACAAAAGTTTCCACCCATACTTTACAGTATATATACAATACTGCAAAACTTCGGTTATACGCTTTTCAAAGGGTCATCTGAAAAAAACGCATAAATAAAAAAGCGTGTAATTGGAAATCAGTGACAAACTGCCCACTATGCACGTGAGGCATATATCTAAAGGCTCCATATCTCGGGTCGTGAAATTGGAAAAATTGGAACAGCTTTACTATTGCAATTGCATATCATAATTTATAAATAATTTTACAACTAAAGTTAGACATTATTATTTTATGATCTCGTGAAATTATGCAGAGGAGCCCACAATCTTTTGTGCCTAGGGACTCGAAAGATTTTAATCTACCATTGAACGCAAATACCGACCACTCTGCCGGAACTACGAGGTCGCATTAACAATGCATTCGCTCGAATTGACAGGGGCACATTGCACCAGGTGTAAGATAAATGGGATGAATTAGATTACAAAGTTTGTGTGCAAAATCATCAAGATACAAAATACGCAGTAATAAATTTATTGTAACCGCTGAAATCATTATAGGTGCCCTATATATAGCTTAAACAGAGAAATTTTGATATGAAAAATATGACAGTATGCAGATGTTTTGTTAATTTATACTGTATATGTTTTCTAAAACAATCTTTTTACACGTATAGCTTATTTTAAAATATAGTTTTGCCAATACGAGCTAGTAAACCATGGCTTGGAATATCATTATGTAAAAGTATAATTATAAAAAAATTTAAAAAACACTATGACCCTAGCTGAAAGAAAAAAATTTTGTGG
>NW_019384919.1:255570-260893 GCF_000671375.1 Centruroides sculpturatus | reverse complement strand
TTCCTTTTTAAATGTAAATAATTATAATAATTTAAAAAATATTTATTAATAGGATAAAACTGACTTTAAAAAAATAATATAATAAATAAATAAAGAACAGATTTGAAAAGTAAAAAAAATAATGATTTAAATATAATAAAGTTAATTATTATAATAAGAAAAAAATTAACGATTATTTAAATAGTTTATTTTATAAAGTTCATGTGTAATGTGCGGAACGTGATGGCATTTTTTAATGGTCGCTTTGGAGAAAGTAGTAAAAACAGATCTGTAAACTTTAAAACGTTTATAAAACGGAATTTATTTTCAGTTAGCATTCTTTTATTATCGAATGTATGATTAAACAAAAGAGGATAAATCTCTTCACTTCATTTAAAATAAAATTGTGCAAAAACTTTCGACCGTTTATTTTATAAAGTGGCAGTTTAGTTTCTCTAGATCTAATTTGTTTGCATGAAAAACTCGTAAGACCGTACGGTCGTTTGATTCCAAACGGTCCTTCGGGATCAAATTAACTTTATTCTATTCAGTACAGAAGCAATAATAAACTTATTTTCTACTAAACAATCATACTTAAAAACAATCAGAAAAAAAAAATAAAACAGGCAAAAATCTTACAATTATTGATGTGGCCTAAAGCTATAAAACAATTTTTTAATACATATTCTTACTATGCAAATTTTCTAAGTAGAAATTCGATTCTGTTATTATCAAAAGTGGCTATTTGATACAATCAATTAAATATTATCACGGCTGATTTGCATGAGACGATAAAAACCATCCATTATTTTGAATGACGATAGCTATAATGAAAAATAAAGTAGTTTAATGTACTCCTCTATCTTCCAATACATAAAAAAAATAAAAAAGAAATTGATGGAGTAGAAGCAGTAACTAGTTATCTTTCACTGTTTCCAATAGACTTACTTTGCCTGTTATTTGCCTAAAATTGACATTGGCGTTAATACTAACAGACTCTGGTTATTTGTCACAAGTAGCTGCAAAGAGTTAATAGGGCGTTACGTATATACGTGACACTTGCGTGCATGTCACAAAAGTTATCGAAGCATTTGTGTGACTGGCATGTGATGTGCAAAGACACTTCAGACGAATCGTAGAACATGGCACTAATAGGATAAGATGTCTGTAGGCGAGAGGTGTGGTCCTAAGTCACAGAGAGAAAGACACATACCGGTAAGACGACGAGACAACGGCCCTCTTACGTCTGGTATGTCGCATGTACTTTTTAAAAAAAGTACAATTTTCTTTCCTTAACCGGCACAGATCATCTTTTGTTTTGTCATGTTTAGTATAGCATACACGTCATAGGTCCTTATGATGTTTATGGATGAAGAAGATCAAAGCTCGAGATACAACTTTACATTAATTAGTCTAGGGAAATTTTCAAGAAAAAACATGCTTTTAAACGATGTAGGACGCTTCTTAATTATGTTTTAAAATAATTACATTCGTATACTTTATTATAATTAAGATTTATTCAAAAGGTTAGAAATTTTGTGAAAATTACGATACCGAAACGACGTTTCTTAAATAATTTCACGATACTAAATTAATCTTAAGAATATAAGAGAGGCATTAATTTACGACAAAAAGTATTCAAATAAAAGAATAAATATTAAAGTAATTTATTTATTAGTTAAGAAAAATTTATAGACAAACGTGAACATCGAATAACTTACAGAAATCTGTTAATCATTTCTTCTGTACAAAACAGAATGACAGTTGAATGTAACATCGTGAAAAGTAAATTGAAGAAAGGAATTCGTGCCATTAGTATGTATTAGCGTCATTTATATAGATCAACATTATTGATGCTGATTTCTTCTATTGTGAGCGACTAAATAGCTATAGCATATCAGAATCTTGATGAATTAGTAAGGTTAGTGTGGTATGCACCTGAAAAATTGATCAGTTTAGTTCTTTTTTTTTATACGGAGTAGAGACTGATGAGGAAACTTTGGACAATAATTTAAACACTCTGCAGATCATTTACGACGTTTAGATGTTGTTACTAAGCCTGTTTAAATGGATTTATGCTTCCAGACGGTGGCCTCACTAATAACAGGTAAAGGCTACCGTTGCTCTTCAACAAAACTATATTTATAACAATAATTTTTTCTTTTTTTTGTAAGGAAGTTAGTAAAATTGAGCTAGAACTTTTTAAAATTTATAATATGTTACATAAACATCAATTTATTAAAATGATAATCTTAAAGATAAATTCTTAAAGGGAAGGAACAAGAATGGAAGGAAAAAAAAAAGGTAGAAATTCTTTAAGGAATTTTAACACTTTTCTTGCTTATTTTTATAAAAGTTTATGAATTTTTATAGATTATTAAACTATTAAATATTTAAAATTATGCGTCGAAATATATTTTTGAAAGATTTTTAAAATGTAAATCGAATTCAAATTTTTATACGGAGTTAGAATTTTGAATAACTAAAACAAGAATTTAGCTATTTTATCTAAGCTTTATTTATTATTGGGATAAAGTAGATTCAATAGAAATAAGGAGGAAAAAAAAAGAGAAGAGAAAACGTCGTTTATACTTCACACAATTGAATTTAGTGAAAGAAAATAAATAAATAAATCGATTCGAAGTATATAAATTGCCATATTAGATCCTGTTTCTTGACATTTTTCGATACTTTTCAATAGTTCTAAAAGTAAATTATGTACTTAAATTGGTAAAGGGGACAATAATTTAATTGTTTATGAATGAAAAGAGATAAATTATAAGTGGTTAAGAGACAATTATTCGGCGTGAGGATTCTACAAACATTGCTTAATACAAACAAACAGGAACGCAATGGCTCGGATGTGCATGACCCCTATGTAACGCCTCCGCCATGCCCGACACCTGCTGACCCGAAAGGTCGCGGGAACGCAGCGGGATGCGCGCACCTGCACAATATTGTCCGCCCTCGGAGTGATGTTGGCGATCCCACTCCCCTTTTGGCACATTTACATAAGGTAGTAAGCAATGAACTTATGAACGACACTCGTCACTCCTCCAACAGAAATAGAACATTTATTCTAGAAAAAGAAAAAAAAACAGTCCCAAAAATTAGAATTTAAAACAAAATCGCGGGTGTTTTAACCGATTGGATTTAGTAGAATTGAGAAAACGCGCGGCGATGCGGCGCGTAATAAGAAGTTACATTCAATAATCGCGTATTAATGAAATTCTATCACTATATATGGTTTTAAAATTTCAGTATAAAAAGAGTTTTGTTTAATTATTGTATAAAAAACTACATGAAGTCTTTCAGATTAGTGTGTTGAAGAGTATAATGATTCAATTTTAAGATGGCGCTTCGCGTCGCGTAAGTACGCCGCGCAACTGTGTATTTATTAATAGCGCTCGCTCGTTACTCTTCTTATGACATATTTACATTAAGTAATAAATATAAGAATGACACGCATCACTCCTAAAACAGAATTGGATCATTTCATAGGCGTAATCTAATTATATAGCCTCATTGATGTTCTTATGACATATCGTAAGATAGTAAAAAACGACACACTTTATTCGTGAAACACATCCCAAAATTTAACCAAAGATCATTAAAAAGATGTTTCTAATAGTTAATTACAGTATGTAAAAGATTATATTTCAATTCAGAATAGATAGTAAAATAATTAGTTTTATTTAAAACATGTCGCGTCGCGTCGCGCAACGCAGCGTGCTGCGCTATAACATTTTTATTAATAACATTCGCCCGTGGCCTAATATTGAGAATTTTACAGTACAAACAAGATTACGCACGTTATAATTTTCTGTACATGATAAATNCTAGCACTATATAAAACTATGTAAACTTTATACGTTTACATTCATTAAAAAAAAAATCAATCTTATGCCTCTATTAATTCAAGGCATATGAGTATTCACCTTTATAATATTAAAATGAGTACATTTATATACATATACATAAAAGTTTTCTTCGAGTTATACATAGAAAAATTAATGTTAAAGTCGAATTAAAACGACGAAAGACTAATTAAAAATTGTTAGTAATTTAAAAAAATACAGATGATGATCCCCTACTTATAATACAATTTGGCTTTTATTTATTTATTTTATTATTATATAAAACGTGGCACTGTTGAAAAAATTGTTCTCCTACATAAAATTAATGCACTTTTTTCGTGTCCTTAAGGCACTCTGGTCTTCAATCTTCAAAGTGTTTCGTCATCAGTTTTTTTTTCTTTTCTTTCTTCTTCTTCTTTTTTTTCTTGTGTTAAAAACACTCGAAATCACGTTCCTTGTGATAGTACAGGCGGTCCATAAAGAAACGTCATTGCTGATAATGAATTGTTGGACGATATTGTTCCTGTATGTCTATAACGTAACATTACTTGATCCAACACTCCTAATAGTTGAACTGGATTATCTGAAGGTAACTTCGTAGTACCTATTGGTGACGAACGTAGAGGTGATGATGACTGTGTTTTGCCTTCTATGTTGTCGTCTGTGCGTTTTGTTAGCGCTATACCGTTACTGTTCTGATAACACGGTTGACAATAACCGTGATTGAGCATACGTGCCGATACAGGGAAGGATTTTCCACACTGTGTGCATCTCTCCTGTGCTTCATCTATCATAAAGAAAGACAGATAATTAAAATACAAATTAAACTGTAAAATTGATCATAAAACATATAAAATTATAGTCACAAAAATAACTTTTAATTATCAGAATAAATATCATTTTTAAAAATAAAAAATATAGCTATATATATATAATGTATATATATATATATATATATAAATAAAGAAAAGAAATTACAAAATCTTGTAAGGCTTAAAATTGTGTGATTTTTATATAGTATTAGAAGGTAGTTTTAAGGATTTAAAAGTCTATCTCTCCAGGGAATATCGTGAAGTTTGTCAATTCAATCAGAGAAAGAGAGAATGAGATCCGTTTCTGGACATTGTAGTAATCTCTTTTCAAACTAGATTGGTATCATATATGATTTGTAAGGTCTAAGTTTTGAATTCGAATCCCATAGGATACTTGATTTCGATAGCTGTTGAATTTTACAGAAATGGTTTAGTTCAGATAATATTTAGAAAAAGAAAAAAGAAAAAAAAACAGAAGAGAATGTCAAATATACTCGACACACTGTAAACCAGCAAATAGGATAAAATATCAACAAAATCTTATTTTATATTCTACTATTTAATGTTGATAAAATATTGTTTTATATTTTATAAAAATTTTCTAGAATTGTGTTTTTATTTTAATACACTTTTTATAATTTAATTTATAGATTATAAATATATTTATATATATAG
>NW_019384919.1:245280-252880 GCF_000671375.1 Centruroides sculpturatus | reverse complement strand
TTCCTT
The DNA here is from genome assembly GCF_000671375.1 of Centruroides sculpturatus. Lineage (NCBI taxonomy): Eukaryota > Metazoa > Arthropoda > Arachnida > Scorpiones > Buthidae > Centruroides > Centruroides sculpturatus. Next base: position 252,874 of record NW_019384919.1, on the reverse strand, counting down.
TTTAAATGTAAATAATTATAATAATTTAAAAAATATTTATTAATAGGATAAAACTGACTTTAAAAAAATAATATAATAAATAAATAAAGAACAGATTTGAAAAGTAAAAAAAATAATGATTTAAATATAATAAAGTTAATTATTATAATAAGAAAAAAATTAACGATTATTTAAATAGTTTATTTTATAAAGTTCATGTGTAATGTGCGGAACGTGATGGCATTTTTTAATGGTCGCTTTGGAGAAAGTAGTAAAAACAGATCTGTAAACTTTAAAACGTTTATAAAACGGAATTTATTTTCAGTTAGCATTCTTTTATTATCGAATGTATGATTAAACAAAAGAGGATAAATCTCTTCACTTCATTTAAAATAAAATTGTGCAAAAACTTTCGACCGTTTATTTTATAAAGTGGCAGTTTAGTTTCTCTAGATCTAATTTGTTTGCATGAAAAACTCGTAAGACCGTACGGTCGTTTGATTCCAAACGGTCCTTCGGGATCAAATTAACTTTATTCTATTCAGTACAGAAGCAATAATAAACTTATTTTCTACTAAACAATCATACTTAAAAACAATCAGAAAAAAAAAATAAAACAGGCAAAAATCTTACAATTATTGATGTGGCCTAAAGCTATAAAACAATTTTTTAATACATATTCTTACTATGCAAATTTTCTAAGTAGAAATTCGATTCTGTTATTATCAAAAGTGGCTATTTGATACAATCAATTAAATATTATCACGGCTGATTTGCATGAGACGATAAAAACCATCCATTATTTTGAATGACGATAGCTATAATGAAAAATAAAGTAGTTTAATGTACGCCTCTATCTTCCAATACATAAAAAAAATAAAAAAGAAATTGATGGAGTAGAAGCAGTAACTAGTTATCTTTCACTGTTTCCAATAGACTTACTTTGCCTGTTATTTGCCTAAAATTGACATTGGCGTTAATACTAACAGACTCTGGTTATTTGTCACAAGTAGCTGCAAAGAGTTAATAGGGCGTTACGTATATACGTGACACTTGCGTGCATGTCACAAAAGTTATCGAAGCATTTGTGTGACTGGCATGTGATGTGCAAAGACACTTCAGACGAATCGTAGAACATGGCACTAATAGGATAAGATGTCTGTAGGCGAGAGGTGTGGTCCTAAGTCACAGAGAGAAAGACACATACCGGTAAGACGACGAGACAACGGCCCTCTTACGTCTGGTATGTCGCATGTACTTTTTAAAAAAAGTACAATTTTCTTTCCTTAACCGGCACAGATCATCTTTTGTTTTGTCATGTTTAGTATAGCATACACGTCATAGGTCCTTATGATGTTTATGGATGAAGAAGATCAAAGCTCGAGATACAACTTTACATTAATTAGTCTAGGGAAATTTTCAAGAAAAAACATGCTTTTAAACGATGTAGGACGCTTCTTAATTATGTTTTAAAATAATTACATTCGTATACTTTATTATAATTAAGATTTATTCAAAAGGTTAGAAATTTTGTGAAAATTACGATACCGAAACGACGTTTCTTAAATAATTTCACGATACTAAATTAATCTTAAGAATATAAGAGAGGCATTAATTTACGACAAAAAGTATTCAAATAAAAGAATAAATATTAAAGTAATTTATTTATTAGTTAAGAAAAATTTATAGACAAACGTGAACATCGAATAACTTACAGAAATCTGTTAATCATTTCTTCTGTACAAAACAGAATGACAGTTGAATGTAACATCGTGAAAAGTAAATTGAAGAAAGGAATTCGTGCCATTAGTATGTATTAGCGTCATTTATATAGATCAACATTATTGATGCTGATTTCTTCTATTGTGAGCGACTAAATAGCTATAGCATATCAGAATCTTGATGAATTAGTAAGGTTAGTGTGGTATGCACCTGAAAAATTGATCAGTTTAGTTCTTTTTTTTTATACGGAGTAGAGACTGATGAGGAAACTTTGGACAATAATTTAAACACTCTGCAGATCATTTACGACGTTTAGATGTTGTTACTAAGCCTGTTTAAATGGATTTATGCTTCCAGACGGTGGCCTCACTAATAACAGGTAAAGGCTACCGTTGCTCTTCAACAAAACTATATTTATAACAATAATTTTTTCTTTTTTTTGTAAGGAAGTTAGTAAAATTGAGCTAGAACTTTTTAAAATTTATAATATGTTACATAAACATCAATTTATTAAAATGATAATCTTAAAGATAAATTCTTAAAGGGAAGGAACAAGAATGGAAGGAAAAAAAAAAGGTAGAAATTCTTTAAGGAATTTTAACACTTTTCTTGCTTATTTTTATAAAAGTTTATGAATTTTTATAGATTATTAAACTATTAAATATTTAAAATTATGCGTCGAAATATATTTTTGAAAGATTTTTAAAATGTAAATCGAATTCAAATTTTTATACGGAGTTAGAATTTTGAATAACTAAAACAAGAATTTAGCTATTTTATCTAAGCTTTATTTATTATTGGGATAAAGTAGATTCAATAGAAATAAGGAGGAAAAAAAAAAGAGAAGAGAAAACGTCGTTTATACTTCACACAATTGAATTTAGTGAAAGAAAATAAATAAATAAATCGATTCGAAGTATATAAATTGCCATATTAGATCCTGTTTCTTGACATTTTTCGATACTTTTCAATAGTTCTAAAAGTAAATTATGTACTTAAATTGGTAAAGGGGACAATAATTTAATTGTTTATGAATGAAAAGAGATAAATTATAAGTGGTTAAGAGACAATTATTCGGCGTGAGGATTCTACAAACATTGCTTAATACAAACAAACAGGAACGCAATGGCTCGGATGTGCATGACCCCTATGTAACGCCTCCGCCATGCCCGACACCTGCTGACCCGAAAGGTCGCGGGAACGCAGCGGGATGCGCGCACCTGCACAATATTGTCCGCCCTCGGAGTGATGTTGGCGATCCCACTCCCCTTTTGGCACATTTACATAAGGTAGTAAGCAATGAACTTATGAACGACACTCGTCACTCCTCCAACAGAAATAGAACATTTATTCTAGAAAAAGAAAAAAAAACAGTCCCAAAAATTAGAATTTAAAACAAAATCGCGGGTGTTTTAACCGATTGGATTTAGTAGAATTGAGAAAACGCGCGGCGATGCGGCGCGTAATAAGAAGTTACATTCAATAATCGCGTATTAATGAAATTCTATCACTATATATGGTTTTAAAATTTCAGTATAAAAAGAGTTTTGTTTAATTATTGTATAAAAAACTACATGAAGTCTTTCAGATTAGTGTGTTGAAGAGTATAATGATTCAATTTTAAGATGGCGCTTCGCGTCGCGTAAGTACGCCGCGCAACTGTGTATTTATTAATAGCGCTCGCTCGTTACTCTTCTTATGACATATTTACATTAAGTAATAAATATAAGAATGACACGCATCACTCCTAAAACAGAATTGGATCATTTCATAGGCGTAATCTAATTATATAGCCTCATTGATGTTCTTATGACATATCGTAAGATAGTAAAAAACGACACACTTTATTCGTGAAACACATCCCAAAATTTAACCAAAGATCATTAAAAAGATGTTTCTAATAGTTAATTACAGTATGTAAAAGATTATATTTCAATTCAGAATAGATAGTAAAATAATTAGTTTTATTTAAAACATGTCGCGTCGCGTCGCGCAACGCAGCGTGCTGCGCTATAACATTTTTATTAATAACATTCGCCCGTGGCCTAATATTGAGAATTTTACAGTACAAACAAGATTACGCACGTTATAATTTTCTGTACATGATAAATATATATAAATTATTATTTTTTTTTTAGTTATCTAGAAAGTTTAACATGCAGAACATTTCCGGTCGCGAATATCTCGCGGCGCTTCCGCTGATGAAAATCTAATATATATATATTTTTTTCTTCTTTATATTTAATTTTATTTTTTTATTTTACTTTCAAGATTATTTATTAACTGAATAAATAAATGCTTAAAATATAGTAAATATCATTTATTATTTTAATAACGTATTAAAATCGTAGCAATTTATTCATTTCCTGTGCAAGAACAAGATGCATTTCCTGTGATTTATGTTGGAGATATTTAAATTATTTAATAAATTTTTTATAAAATTAAATCTTAGATAATTATTTTAAATCTTTTTTTAAAGTTACTAAGCGAATTATTAAGCTTAAAGAAAGAAAATTAACAGAGTTTTCTTATCAGTAACGACGAAAATAGAGAAGCGTATAGAAGAGAATATCTGAAGAAAAAAAAATCCATTTAATATTTTTTGATTATCTTCTAAAAATATTTTTAAAAAAATAAAATAATAATTTACTAGTCAAATGAATTTCCTAATCTCTTAACAAATATTTAGTTGATGGGGTAGAAATAGCTTACGTAAGAGCTTAACCTAGTGAGGCTAATGATGTAGAAAAGAAAGCTGTAAGCTGACAATTTATGAGAGTACTTTAACATATTGCAAATAAGCTGGGATTAAGAGAATTTAGACAAAGTTTTATAAATGAGTATAACAATCCGAGCAAACTGCCAATGATAAAGATTACATACAAAATCACTGTTAAACAGAGACACTCCCTTTAGTAGTTTTCTGCTTGATTATCAAGAAATCATTTGGAAATTATGTATCTTAAAACGATTTTAACGTTCGAAATTTTCATGAATTTAAAATCTCTAGAGTATATTTTATATTCTTTACTATAAAATTTGTAATTATTTGTAAGAAAAATCCATAATTTTCGTGTATTAATATCGACTTATGAAGTTTATAAGCCACGTGGGAGATTTATTTTGTAAGCTTTTATAATCGATTAAACCTAGAGAATATCATTGATAAATGGCAATTTAAAGAACAGATTTTAATACTTAATACTTAAAAATTATTCATATGTTAATTATAGACTACATTAAAAACAGTAAAACTTGTTATTACAACAGACGAGTGTCGTGTGGCTTTTGATAGAATAGAATGTCACAGATGGAAGGGTGGATAGTGTCATTACTAGGAGTAAGAGTAAATTAGAACTACCACCCAAATTCCATAACGCCCTAGAATAAGGTCAGACATTAAGCATAATGTACCGAAACATCTGTAGTTCCTTCATTTTAATAATATGAATATGTCTTACAGAATTTATAATTATGCAAGATGCAATTATAGACGTCAGATTTTTATGATTGTTCTCCGTTTTTTAAGATTTCTAGTCGAGTAAAACATGAGAAAAATTCAAGAAAAAATAATGAGTTGAATAATCTCAGGGATTTTTTTAACATTTAATACAATTTTACACGTGTTGAGTACTAAAATATGAAGGTTTTAAACACCTCTACACCCTTAAAAAGCTAAAACGAAGCCATATTCTAGCTTACTTAACATAAAATTTAATCAAAAATTAGTTAAATTATATACTAAAATACAAATTTTTAAACATATTTAGTCATTTTAAACACACTCCATTCTTAAAAGTTAACGTAGTTTCATTTTAACTCTCTAAAAATATCATTGACTGTATATAAAGGTTACAAAATGCAATTTCGATGAACAAGAGATGAACTTTATCCATACATCATGCTAAATAAACTTTAATCGGTTGGCGGAATTTAATTTTATAGGTTTAGGATTTATCTTTACAGCACAGCACTACTCGAAAGTATCATTTGGAAATCCAGTAAATTTTTTTTTTTATTTTATTGAAAGAGCAATACCATTAAAATTGGAATGAAAAACATTAATATATATAGTAGAAGAAGTTATTGGTGAATCAAACATAAAAAAATGTGTGTTTTCTTTTGTTTGGGGGGCTCCTACTAGTGGAATTTTTATTAAAGAAAAACCCCATTTGAAGTACTTATTGATCATTTTTACTTTAGTAGTTTCTATGTCAGACAAAGAGATTAGGAACTGTATACTACTAGATTTAACTTAGCTGTGCCTAGTGATTTTACAACATCGAACATGAATGTTCTCAACACCACAATTTATTGCCAGAACGAAATGGCTATAATTACTATTTCCTATTGGGCTTACTTTTCGCTCTTTTCATTGTTCTGAATGATGCTAGAGGAATCGTAACACCTATAATAGTTTCTTTTATAGTCCAAAATTACTATTCTCCTTGGTTTGGTTTAGTGAGACGTAACCTCAATACATTGCCAATAACTAAAATTTACTCAAGAGTTTAGTAATAGTAGAATGAACAAGTAAAAATAATAAACGAAGAAATAAAAATTAAACAAGACTTAATCCCTTCTCATTAGTTTCTACTTGAATTTTGTTAACTAAATTCTAATTCGTTCGTTTGTAAAATAAATAATTGTAATTAATGATTTAAAATTAAATTATATTATAGGCCTTTATATATATTTTTAATTATTAAAAATAAATTTTAAAAATAATTATTAGTTAAAATAAAAATTAAGGAAATTGATTGACTCGTCAGTAAAGATAATTATCTTAATTTATTTTTATAAAATTCAATCAGTAGAGATTAATACAAATTAATTTTCTTGAATCTTTATCATCTAAACACATAATTCTTCTACTTAATTAAGTTTTAATTAAGTTATTTTTTTTTAAAAGTATACATTAAAAATCTACGTTTTCAGCTGATTCGGTCATTAAAGAATAGCAAAAAGAAGAGAGAGACATTGAGGGTTTTCAGTGGCATTTTCGGCAGATCTACCACTTAAAATGTGCCCCTGCAATCTTTCCCTAGAGGGGAGAGAAACTCGTGATTTATTACAGTAGTTTCCTGACAACAACAGGGCACACCTGTCTGATTAGGGGCGAGCTACTGGCGGTACCTAATGAAGTTCCACAGTTCTCCGTCTATCACCCATCCCCCAAAAAACACGTCACAACAGTCCAGACCGATTGCTAGAACTGATAACGACAGGTTATACAGGCAACAATCCGAAAAAGTGAAGAGGGTGCACTAGAATCAAGCAAGTTGTCGCAATAACCTTGTAGTGGCAAAACAGCTGCGGGCGTTATTTGGTTCTTAATGCCTTTTTTTACGTTTGTAAGTGTAGTGAGTTGAATACAAAAATTGATGATTTGTTAGTAGTTTCGTCGTTAAATTAAAATTTACCGCCGTGTGATGGAAATGTGGCTTTATAAGCATGATTGCTCCCGTGTTGATGTGACAGGTTAATGCTTTTATCCATTGCTTTTTCTTAACGTTTGCTGACTTTTAATCTTATTAAAATGTAGAAAATAAATAGTTTAATATGTGAAAATGTGAAAATTAATCTGTTTATTTATTTATTTTTTTATACACATTAACTAGGATCTGAGTTATAAACCACTCTCTTAGCCTTTAATGTATTCAACTACGTGTTAAGGTCATCATTTTCTAAATATATTTTAATTATTTTATACACATTTTTCACTATAAATTCGAGTTTAAATAATTTTTTTTGCTTGTTTTCTTGACGTATATTTTATATCTTTTATCTCCTAGTTTAAATTAATTAACACATTTATTTTTAAAAAATTAATTATACATAATAAAAATAAATTAACTATTAAACATTCAAAATAACTAAATTAGAGAGATAG
>NW_019384919.1:239353-245247 GCF_000671375.1 Centruroides sculpturatus | reverse complement strand
ATTTAATATATTATATTAAATAATTTAGCGTAAAATATAAGCAAACTTTTCCTGTTACTGTTTACATTTTGTAACTTAATTGAAGTTACATTTTTTTACCAAAAAAAGGAGGTAAAAAAAAACAGGTATAATGGCATCTATTTGTCGACAAGATGGGATTTTCTCAGTCGTAGGGTGTTGTTAAGAGTCGAGAATTTTCCACCCAAAAACAACCCGTTACCCACCTGTACCCCGGGGTGAAGCATGCTGTAGGAGGTAGGAGGATTATGTTACACCCAATTTCCTCACCACTCCTAACATATAACGGCTCCTATCACTTAATATAACAGGAGATGGGCATACTTGAAGAAATGTTCTGTATTGCAAGAAAAACCGTTTTAAAGGATTAAAAAAATACCCAATTTAATATAATTTAGAATCGTAGTGGATCGGAAGCAAAGGGGAATTGTTTAAAGAGGATGGAAGGATTTATAGAATCACACCCTAACGAAATTAAATGCATCGAAAATAAGTTAATTAAACTTTAATTATCAAGTTTAATTCTCATTAAAAAAGAAAAAAAAAATACAGAACACGATACCCCCAACAATTGTAATTTCTTATCATGCGTAACACATTAGAACATGATAAACTACAAAAGCGAAAACATTATCTACTGTAAGCTTTAAAAATTCCGCTTCAACTGCCTCTAATTATACGGATTACTTAGAAGAAAGTAGAAACTCGTTGCTACTGGCATTACGCAAGAGAGTTGCAAAAATGTGTTATCGACCTGTACTATTCTATCAGAAACATCCCGTGCTGTTCCATTAAACGAGACGAGATACCCACCCAACCTATTGGTGTATAAATCTAGTAGCTGAAAAGTGTCTGGCTACCGAAATGAAGGACCGCCCTAGAAGAACGTGATGAGGTCAACAGTGCTAATGGAGGAGGATTCTATCTCGAAATATGTAGGAAACAAAGGGAGGTGTGCAGTAACAAATGGGGAAGTCGAGGTGGTCCTATACTTATGGGGGTGTGTTACTTATATATATTTTTCTGAAGAACGGATGTTACAAAATATGTTATTACTATCGATATAATAATAAAAAAAAATTGAAGGAAATAGCAAGGGGGAGGTTTATCGAAGTGTATTTTAGTTGTAATCTTATTAAAAGAATTATGTGTTATAGATTTTTTATTGTATTTTTTAAGCTAGCACTTTGTATGGGTGAGGTTTAAAATGTGGTAATTATTAAAAGAATGCGCGTATTGTTTAATTATTTAACAAAGTTTGTGTAGTATAAAAGTTTGTTTGGCCGTCTGCCCTTGAGAGGTTCTATTAAGTTGAGGGGTGGTATCGCTACCGTCCCTTGTGCACGGTAAAGAAATTGCACCTGTGCCCCGACTAGTCCCTCAATAATAGGTCCAGTTCTTTACTGAAAGTCAATTAGTCGACTTTACCAGAAGCATTGTCTTTCCTTTTACTGATTACCACTTAGTGTAATCACATGCTCTTTTCCTAGATGCACGCTTTACTTTGACATCGATGACCATTTGTAAAAGTCACTCAGATTATTGTAAATGGAATATCATCATGTAAAGAATCATTCAAGTCATTTACTCTCATTCACTTCTGTTTTCTTAAGTGATTATGGGCGTGATGGGAATATTTAATTTAAAACATCGATTTGTTTTTTTTACTTCTAACTAATTAAAACTTTTAATTTTTTAAAAAATTAATTAATATATTTATATATTATTAAAATACCCCGTAAACGATATTTTAATCGGCATATTTTTCTATTTAAAAAAGAAAAAAAAAAGTATATAGGCATTTATCTGATGAAGTGAGGTTGGAAAATATGACGTCGAGAAGATTTTTTTTTTTTTTGAATATTTTAACATTTTTATATCTAGCGATAAGATTTCTATAATTGGAAGAGAAGCGTACCGACAAACGTCCCTCCTAAAATGTAGCACCTTGTGTGTATATCAAGCAATCACCCTTCAAGGACGTTCAGGAGTAATAGCGAACTTGTCTTTACGACTCCTGTGTGACACGACTCGAAGATTTTGGTGATGTAGTCACTGCGTACATAAAAACAGAAGGACATTCTTTCAGAGAAATCACACAGGTGTCCACGAAACGATGCCCGATAACGGTATATCAGATTGAAAAATATTTTATTAACTTATTCCTAGATGACAACCGATGGACTGTAATAAATACCAAGCTGATGATGTATAATTTTTTTCCTCTTTATTTATTTATTTTTTATAAGAAGTTAAGGAAAAATCCGATTAGATAGTAAGAAAAAATATTTTAGTATAGGCCTACGAGATGATAAGAAGTTAGAAGAGGATTAAAAAAAATAAATAAATAAATTGGACGAAAAGGGGAGGAATAATAATAATAGAAGAAAGACAAGGTTCGGTGGTATGATGTAGTTCGAGTAAGATTTGTTAGACGTGAAGTAGTAAAGTATTGAATGGGAAGGTCTGTTAGATAATCGAAGAAACGACATCACTTTCCCTTCTAGTTAAGAGGATGGCCAAAGAAACTAGTAAAAGGAGAAGAAGAAGAAGAAGACGGAGAAGAAGAGGAGGAGGAGATGGAGACGAAAGAATAGCAGAAAAAAAATACAAAGTTACTTCTGTTTAAAGGTTTAAAGTTAGATATTCTAATTCCGATTTCTTGTTTCTTTTGAGTTTTTATTAGAAAAATGCGTGTATTTTTAAAAATTATTTTCGACTTCTTAATATAAAAATGTGTAGTTTTTACGCTCCTTTTTATTTATTTTTTAATAAAAAATTATAAAATTAAATCTTCTTATGTTAATCTTTATTATAAAACTTGTATTTTTTCTCTTATTTTTTANATCTTTACATTATTTTTTTATAGAAATAAATTTTATTTTATGTTAAAAAAATTAAATTTTTAATATTTACTTTTAAATAAATAAAAATTAATTTTAAATATATTAAATATACCGGTTAATAAAATATTATTTTAAATGTATAAAATTAAATTAAAAAAAAAATTGTTTTTAATTAATTCGAAAGCGAAGCTGATGCAATTTATTTAAAAAAAAAAGAAGAAAAAAATTATTATTATTATAGCAAAATAGGACAGACGTGACGATACATAATAATTAAAATAGGATTCGTAATAAATATCAGACACGTGCTGAAAGTCCTTCCCGCACGCGCCACTTACAGTAGAAATCCTTCATCGACTATATACCTTGTTGTATTGTCGTCCTTGTTATTCTACTTAAGCACAATCGTAACTAATAAAGGACATCTACTTTATAGAATATAGAAAAATACCGATATAGAGTGTGATAAGTAACATTAATTAACATATAAATTTCGTTGGAGCAATTGAATTTTTTAAGGACATTTGACATTGTTAATAATGATTAATTTATAATTATTATTAGAAACAAATGTATGTAAAGGGGTGAGGAATATCTACCTTAATATACACACCTTAAGTGCGTATATATAGTTGTGTTAAGAAATGTGGAAAGGCCTTGCAAAACTAGAGTAAGACATGAATGATAATAATACAAATTAATACAAAATTTCTTCGATTTATTAAGTGTATTGTGGGTGGAGTTGATAGAAAAAAGATAAAACTTAATTACTTTGTATAGTTTATGTTTGATTAATTGTCAAAGTATGGGGAAATTTGTATTGTTTATTCATAGAAAAGTTGTATCGTGTTACCATATTTGTTATATACGATTCTAATGGTGTGATATTAAATTACTTTTACATTTACGTATGATTAATGTTAAATTATGAATTATTGAAGATATAAACAAAGATTTTTACAAGATACTTTGGTTAGAAAATATTATAATTTAATACAAAATTAAGACTTTATAAGGGAGGAACTGAGTAGTGAAGTTACTCGACTCCTCCCTTCTTCTCTATCTGTTTCAATTCTGTGGAAGAATCTAAGAATGAATAAAGAAAATAATGCATTAATAGTAATTAAGAGAATGTTATAATTTAGTAGGAATTAAGTTTTTATAAGGGAGGAACTGAATCTTTCGCTATTCAGTTACTCCCTTCCTTCTCTACTCATTCGTTTCCTTCTTTAGATTCTTCCACAGAATCCAGCTGGAAGAAGATAAATTATAAAGAAATGAATGCATTATACTAAGAATTACTTTAATATAAGTATAATTTTTATTGTTGAAAAGCAATAGAAACGATAAATATTTTTGGGCGTGGTATTAAACTGTAGTTAGTTAACGAGAAATAAGACGGATTTTAAGGAAACAAGTAAACAATTTGCAGAAAAGATTATTGTAGAAGAAAGCAATGCATTAATACGATAAACAGTAAATGAACAGGAACAATCAATTTGGTAGAGAGCAATTACAGTAAAGCTGTTAATTAATAGAAAGCAAAGGAATGGTAGATACAGAGACCTACATTAAAACCTACAGATTATAAGAGAAAATTATNTTGTCTTTCCTTTTACTGATTACCACTTAGTGTAATCACATGCTCTTTTCCTAGATGCACGCTTTACTTTGACATCGATGACCATTTGTAAAAGTCACTCAGATTATTGTAAATGGAATATCATCATGTAAAGAATCATTCAAGTCATTTACTCTCATTCACTTCTGTTTTCTTAAGTGATTATGGGCGTGATGGGAATATTTAATTTAAAACATCGATTTGTTTTTTTTACTTCTAACTAATTAAAACTTTTAATTTTTTAAAAAATTAATTAATATATTTATATATTATTAAAATACCCCGTAAACGATATTTTAATCGGCATATTTTTCTATTTAAAAAAGAAAAAAAAAAGTATATAGGCATTTATCTGATGAAGTGAGGTTGGAAAATATGACGTCGAGAAGATTTTTTTTTTTTTTGAATATTTTAACATTTTTATATCTAGCGATAAGATTTCTATAATTGGAAGAGAAGCGTACCGACAAACGTCCCTCCTAAAATGTAGCACCTTGTGTGTATATCAAGCAATCACCCTTCAAGGACGTTCAGGAGTAATAGCGAACTTGTCTTTACGACTCCTGTGTGACACGACTCGAAGATTTTGGTGATGTAGTCACTGCGTACATAAAAACAGAAGGACATTCTTTCAGAGAAATCACACAGGTGTCCACGAAACGATGCCCGATAACGGTATATCAGATTGAAAAATATTTTATTAACTTATTCCTAGATGACAACCGATGGACTGTAATAAATACCAAGCTGATGATGTATAATTTTTTTCCTCTTTATTTATTTATTTTTTATAAGAAGTTAAGGAAAAATCCGATTAGATAGTAAGAAAAAATATTTTAGTATAGGCCTACGAGATGATAAGAAGTTAGAAGAGGATTAAAAAAAATAAATAAATAAATTGGACGAAAAGGGGAGGAATAATAATAATAGAAGAAAGACAAGGTTCGGTGGTATGATGTAGTTCGAGTAAGATTTGTTAGACGTGAAGTAGTAAAGTATTGAATGGGAAGGTCTGTTAGATAATCGAAGAAACGACATCACTTTCCCTTCTAGTTAAGAGGATGGCCAAAGAAACTAGTAAAAGGAGAAGAAGAAGAAGAAGACGGAGAAGAAGAGGAGGAGGAGATGGAGACGAAAGAATAGCAGAAAAAAAATACAAAGTTACTTCTGTTTAAAGGTTTAAAGTTAGATATTCTAATTCCGATTTCTTGTTTCTTTTGAGTTTTTATTAGAAAAATGCGTGTATTTTTAAAAATTATTTTCGACTTCTTAATATAAAAATGTGTAGTTTTTACGCTCCTTTTTATTTATTTTTTAATAAAAAATTATAAAATTAAATCTTCTTATGTTAATCTTTATTATAAAACTTGTATTTTTTCTCTTATTTTTTAAAATAAAAAATTGCTTTT
>NW_019384919.1:213981-236636 GCF_000671375.1 Centruroides sculpturatus | reverse complement strand
AAAAATATATTTTATTATTATTATTTTTTTTTAATTTAGAGGATGACTTGAAGATCAATATTTTATAATTAGTGTATAACCCCAGCTAATTATGATAAAATAGAATAGTTTTTTTTCTCTAAAAGACTTACTGTAAAAGCTAATTTTTTTTAAAAAAATATAAATGATTTTTTAATTTAATTTTATTTTCTTAATTAATAATTTAAAAACGTACCTGTATGAAGGAACAAGTGATTTTTGAGATTTGTCTGTTTACTGAATCCTCGATTGCAAATATGACATTTGTAAGGCCAAGAACCATTGTGAACATACATATGACTTTTAAGATCTCCTGGAGTAGGAAATGATTTAGAGCACAGACTGCATTTGTGAGGTTTTTCCTATAGGAAAATATTAAAAAAATAAATGTATTTAATTATAATTTTTTAAAAAAATAACTTATATATTAATATAGTTTGAAATTATTTGTAAAATATGCTTGTAATCGGTGTATAACGCGCACTTAACGTAAGAACTTTTTACGAAGTAAAATATGCATTTTAAATAAAATAATATATAGAAATTTATGGTGTAGAAATTTTTTTTATATTTTTTTATTTATGCAAAATATGAAAAATTGAAAAGATTTCACGCGAGAACGTCTACAAAAAAAATTTCAATTCAACGCATCAGAATTGGATAATAATCTTTAGAATCGACAATATATTCATAAAGATGTAAAGTCGCTTTTTTTACATTCGACAAAATATTCATTTATGCTAATATATTCTTCAATATTATACAGTTCCTAGTTATTTAAGAGAATTTTCTCTAAATGATTCTATTATAACTTATAATAGCTTTCTAATAACCTTAAAGTGTCTTTGATCCTAGCAATTTACCTTATCTAAACGCGTATACGCCTATTGGAGCATCAAAATGATACAAAGGATTCTTCAATATCTTCATTTTTTTAATATAAAATAAATGATTAATTATAAAATACCAATCTTCTCTGATAAATGATGAAGAAGTGAGCTAAGAAAAACAAATAAGTAACAGACTAAAGTGCATAAAATTGATTTTTTTTCCTACTTAATTAACCGTGTTAATAAAGTAATAAAATTTGAAAAAAAAATTACTAGTTTTTTTTACAAAACTCGACAGGAATTTGGGATGTATATGATAAGTAGAATACTGTATGAGGACATAAAAATTTCACAAAGGCCTCCTCCCATCTCATTTCTAGATTATGCAAATTATATACGAAGACACAGAAGACAAGACCATTGCTATCTTAGCTTCAGGCTCTACTATTTCTAGAAAATATTTACATTTTTCTTTGGGTGCTATCTTTGAGCTTCCGCAAGGTATGACAGTTATATATAAATGTTATACATAAAAAAAATGATGGTAGCCGAATAGAAATGTGGCGAAAGTGCATAATTACTATCCATTGCTAGAGAAACATCTCTACCCCGTTTTTTTAATATATATATATATTTCTTTTTTCTTCTCATTTCCTATCAGTAGAAAGAAGAAAGCCTGCGGCTCAGTAAGGAACAATGAGTTGTACTTTGACAGGCGGAGACTCGGTCGTTTTGACTGTTACCTTACGTTTCATACGAAATTACTAGTCTCAACACTGCGAAAATAACGTGTTCTTGCATCATAGTCTCTGGTAGAAAGTATGAGAATCAAACTTACCCCGTAGTGAGATGGCTAATATCAGGTCTAGAGTCACGAACGATGTCTCATATTTTGTACATTTTAAGCAGATCAGTTTAGCACGCAAACTTACATTTATCGCAAGCATTTTCATTATACACTTCGGAAAATTACGTATAAAGGTTTTTGTTCTATAGTTATGGTACATTTCTAGCAACATTACTAACCACTGACTTATCATTAACATAATTTCTCAACCATTACCTCATGTTATTGCTTGCCTACTGTTTTGTTAATGTAAGTGATTATTGTAGAAAAATTCGAAACATATTGTCTTTTAATGGTTACTAACATTTAATGAAAGGTTTCTGTAAAAATTTTCTCTTGAAGAAATTAAATCTGATCGGTATCTACAGCTTCCTAGAAACGTATCCCGTCACCTTATCGATTCGTTACGCATTAAAATCGAATTTCTGTTACTGTAGTAACAGATTTTTAATCCATTCGATAAAAAGAAAATTACGTCACACCTTAAGTATTATTGCGTAAGTGAAAGTAGAAAGTTATTATTGTTATTGTATAGATTTCACTATCGTTTGATTGTCCAACCGTTTCTTAGAATTGTTACTTTAATAGCCAAGGTTGAGTTAGTAAAAACGTGGTCAGATATAGCACAAAGTTGTTCTATGTCATGGCAATTAGGCAAGAAGGTCAGGTGCAAGTACCAGTAAGTCACGGAACAATTTAGCGTGTGAAAGAAGTCAAACAATACAAAATAGATGATATCATGTACTATGTTAAGTTAATAACACGGTTATTTAATAATATTACTAACGTTGTTAAACGTTTTAAATTCTTCTTTTATACTAATTAATGGATTATTATTAACTGGTATATACGCTTTATTTTATAATTATAAATTTCTATATTGCATAATTGCGTTTTTATATCGTTAACGTGAATAAAAACTGCATTTTTTAAAACACTATATGCTTCATATGTATGTTTTTATATAAAGCAAATTGTATACAGTAATCGCGCTTTACTGTATATAAATTACGTATAAAAATGCAATTTTACTGTAAGTACATACTATTTGAAGTGTTGAAGAACGTTTAAACTTGTAATTTGAAGGTTTTATAACGTATAGAAATGGATTCTTGGGGTGTAATAGCATAGTTTCAAGCATATTTTAAAGCATAAGATCCATATTTTTATATATAAATCAACATAGTAATAATAAAAATAATGTAAAAGTAGTATTAAACAGTAATATTTTAAAGGTTATTAAAAGATAATGTTACTTATAAATATCACTCTTCTTTCATAGGAATATATTATTAATATTAAAACATTATTTAATTGATAACAGGGAGAAAACAAAAATAAAAATAATTCGGAGAAAAGTATTATATTCTTATATTCTAACATATACACAGTATACTTCGAAATATTTTTAGAAGTATCGAGTGAATTTCAAGTAGGAATTAAATAGACGGTTCCGAATTTTATTATTCTTTATATTTATATATTATGGACATATTTTGTTCGTGCTGAATTTGTGAATGTGTTATGTAGAAAAAAGAAGCAATACTTTTCTAGAAAAATATTTTACATAAGGACAAACTAGAAAGAAAGCTTTCTATAAATAAAAATAGAAGAGTATACGATCTGTAAGAACTGAAATTGGGTTTCGTCCTTCGTATAACATCATCTCCTTTTTTTAAATAATCAAAAAAGAAATACACTCAACATATGGCATTTTTAAAATAATATAATCCTCTTATATCTTTCTAAATAAAAATAAATTATGTTTAAATGCTTATTTTAATCGTTAATTGCATTAATGATGCATAAACAAAAACATTTCTTCGTTGAACACAATGAAATAACTTCATCCCCCGTTTCTTTTAATTACTTTGTAAATGTATTAATAATTAATAATACAAACAATTTTACAGATTTATAATGTTTAAAATGTAGTATTTACTTTAAATTTATTAATTATTTTGAGCCTTATATACTTTAAAATCGAATTGAAGTTGTTCTCTAACAAATTCGTATGTTCTTATGTCTATGAATAATTCTAAAAGTTATAATTTTATCTATGTTTTCTTACAATTTTTAGCATTATTACAACATTTTTAAAGCGTAGAGATAAAAAAAAAAATGTCTAAAATGTTACCACAACATAGTTGTGGCCACATTTTTAAGGTTGTTTCCTCCACAACATGGTTGCATAAACGGTTATGGTAGAACATTTTCCACCAGAAAATTCTTATGATAAGAAAATATTTCTCGAATAAAATAAAATAAATTGATAAAAAACTTGATCTTTAATATATTTATTTTTATTTTTATATAAGTTTATCAAGTTTTAACTTCTCTAAATATTAAACGCGTATACGCCTATTGGAGCATCAAAATGATACAAAGGATTCTTCAATATCTTCATTTTTTTAATATAAAATAAATGATTAATTATAAAATACCAATCTTCTCTGATAAATGATGAAGAAGTGAGCTAAGAAAAACAAATAAGTAACANGTTCTTTTTGTTTTTTTTAAAGAGACGTCATAATATAATAAATTATAATTAATACATATATACTAAATTTATAGTTTTTATACGTACTAAAATTTTGGTATAATAACCTCTCACAAGAATACATAAAATCTGTAATTTTGGATAAATTACAATTAGTTTTATCTTTTATTTTAATTATAAAGCAATTAAAATTATTGTAAAATTAAATTTAGTACATAATTAACTCGTATAGGAGCATAGAAATTAGTTTTAATTTTATTAAGTAAAAGGGCGATTTACTTAAATCTTTAGGCAGAATTTTTACGATATTTCACTTGCAAAACCATGAAACTTTATAGTTTATAGGGCACGATACAAAAATTCCACCAGTTTATATAGAATTTTTGTTTTTGTGCCAAATATTACAGTCCTGATTATAGAAAAAAGGGTGTTGGTACGATGCACCTGTGGGAAGCTAACACATGGAGTCAAATTGCGTAACAGGTGAACTCCTTCAGACGCCAGGTGGTCTAAGGCGAGAGTGTAACACGCCCTGTAAAACAGTAGAAAGTCTGTGTACTCCCCAGTGACGTGTCAACCTTATAAGGTCTGATGTGTCACTATTCTTCTTAACAGAATAATAAAGTCGTACAGATCTGATTCGGAAATTTTTCTTTCTTATTATTATTATTTTTTTCTTTATTTTCCTCAATTTCTTCCGTGAGAAAACAGGTGTGTCTTTTTAATATATTCATTTTACTTTAACCATAATAAATTCCCCTGTTTCGAATTTCTTTATATGTAGGCCTGTCACTTATAACCTTACATAACCTTACTTAGAAGGCTTATATATGGAGAATGAAGTAAAAATAATTAAAAAAATTTTTAATTTATGTGTTATAAATATTTAAAAAATGGAGAAAAATTATTTAGTTTTTAATACATATTTTTGAAACGTTCTGATGAAGTTGGGATCAGAATGGAAGATAAAATGATGAAGATGGGATCAAGATAGAAGAAGATAATTTAAATATACACTTTTATTATTTAATTAAAAGTAAAATTTTAGTTTTTTTTAAATACATTTTTATAGATTTTTATACAGTATAATTGCTCTATTTCATTCTTTAATCAATAATGTAAAGAGTATCAGTTCTTAGCTGGCAGGTATATATGTTAGGTCTTTTCCTATTTTCTCAGTATGGACGTTGTGTATTGTGTTACATCGTAAAGATCAGTTTGTGAGATAACTTTCAGCATGACTGATTTTGTCAAACAGTATTCTATATCACTTTCTCACCCCTTAATGCAAGGAAAAAAAAAGTATAACTTAAACTACTAAAAAAAATATACATTTAAAAAAATCCCAATTGAATTTACGTTTAGAATTTATATAAATATAATTTTTTTTCTAAGATTTTAAGTGTTTTCTTAAGAAAAATTCATTATTTTTAAGTGGGGAATTTCTTTTTTAAACTTGCTACTCGATTTATTTACTTAATGGATTTTTTAAAAAATATTTGCTTATAATTTTTATATAATGTTATATATCATTAGAAAGAGCACATTATGTAGTTTTAAAATATACTTCACTCCTTACTTTGCTATGGGTCATTCGATGATAATACAGGTTAGAACTTGCTGTAAATCTTTTTCCACATACATGACATTGATGCGGTTTTTCTCCTGAGTGAATCCTTCTGTGAGTATTGAGCGAGCTTGAAGTACTGAAACCTTTGCCACAAACATCACAAACATGTGGTTTTTCACCTGGAATAAGTATATAATAATTAAATTTACGAGAACAATTATGAGAAAATTAAACTCTAGACGTTCTACTTCATATATATTCAGTAAAAAAAGAGAGAGAGAGAGAAAAGAAAAAATTAATAATAAACTATTAACTTCGGTCGAATATTAGAAAACAATAGATAATGCTGTGTTTTTTTAATGTTATATTTAAGTTCACACATCATGTCGTCCTAATTTTTGCGCTTTGTAATCTTTAAAGGGTATCATCTCTGTACGGGTTATAGAGAACATAAAAGACAATCGAGAAAAGAAGAAAAAAGAAAGCGAAAACAAACAAGAAACGTCATTGCCAGAAGCGTAATGGTTATGCCCTATACCCCCACCTTTTCGTCACACACGGTATATAGCTATTGTTACGTGGAACACCCCAGGCTCTACTGATGATAACAATTATATAGCCAGGGGGTAGAATATAACACGACCTAGAAGATCCATCGTGAGGTGACGGAGGCCTCACGATTGTCGTGATTTTTGCACGCTTGGCTTGAATTGTTGTGGTTAAATTCAGTAGCTTCTACTCTTATAACGGTCATACCCTGTCAACACTTGTTCTCTACTTATTTCTTAAGAAGAAAATTACCTATTGAATGTTTCGGTTGTTAGTATACTGTTTCTGCACTATCTAAATTAATTATTCTAACTTTTATCACCTCGACGTAAATAAAAATTACAAAATTTATACTGTAAAGTTGTATAAAATGCATTAAAAAAAAGGTATGTTTTTACCTGTATGTGTTCTCATATGTCGACGAAGTAGAGAGGGTCTATCGAATGCTTTACCACATACTTCACACGGTAACAAATGTCTTTCTCTCCCTTTCTTAGCCATAACCAACCTAGTATCTATTAATGACTGTATAAAAAATTTAATTAAAATTAATTAAACAGTAGACTATATAAATTTAAAAATAACTCACATTTAATTATATTTTATTACTATTACAAGCACATTAAGATATACAGAATAGCACAGAATTAATGTTACATATTAAAATTCTCGACTGGTTACGTACAGAAAACAAAATGGACTCGATTTCCCATTATTAAATTGAAGGAAACAAACAAAATATTTAATTAAATATCAAATTATTCACCTCTTGTTTTGTTTATTTACAAACGTTAACCATTAAACTCACATTTGTATTCAGAGAAGACGTTTATTGTTCGTACATAAAGTAACTTATTGCAGTATTGTTTTATTTTCTTTGTTCTTTTTGTTTTTTTTAAAGAGACGTCATAATATAATAAATTATAATTAATACATATATACTAAATTTATAGTTTTTATACGTACTAAAATTTTGGTATAATAACCTCTCACAAGTGAGAAAAAAATGGCACGTGAGGCAGGTGAGAAATATGTCACCTGTCTTCTTCTCCTTATTGCTAAGAGAAGAGGTGTTTGCCAGGTTACCCACCTCATCGTTAGGAGACAGACTGTCGCCTGAGTAGGAACGACGTTCGTCACTTTCAGAAGGAGGTGTCATCAGAAGTCGACTAGGTAACGTCTTGCCATCGTCTACTGTCAATTGAGTCGTTCCTGATATTCGATGAGTGAACAATGATTTCGATAGATCCAAAGGCGTTTCTGTAGATTAGAAAATAATACGTTTTTTTTTTTTAAAATTTAAGGTTGTTTTAAACACATAAATATTATAAGGCAATTATTTAATTTGTTTATTGTTACGTTAATTATGTCATTACTTTCTCACTGTTGATTAAACGTGTCAAGTAGCGGATCTAATCGAGCTGATGATGATGTCTTATGCTTCATTTCTGATAAAATTTAACCTTTAGGTTATTAGTAAATTGTAGATTATGTGAATATCTTCCTTTAATTTACTTATTTTAACATAAGAATTCTATTATGTATACTGTATAATTTTTTATTTCCTTAGAGCACTCTCATTTTTTATGTAAATGTCCCTATCGCCGAAACACTGATAATTCTTACAAACTATAAATTTTTATATGTGAAACACATCCCTTAGAGACTACATTTTTATGTATTTGTAGCCTATCAGATCCCTTATGTAAATGTTTGTGTCTAGACAATTTACATGCGTATGAACTATGAATTACCATATACATTCACAACCTTTATAAACTACGAATTTTATATATATAAAGCGCCTGTATCCTTATGTAAATGTTCATATATGTAGAACATTTGCATCCCTTAAGAGCTATGAATTTCCATACACATAAAACACTCACATCCCTTATAAACTTTACATTTTCGTGCACCCAGACGTTTAATTTTGATATAATTAGTACACATATCATATATTTTTATAAATTGTCGTGCATTTGAGTACTCAAATTGTCAATTAAATATCCTACAGTTGACTTGAGATTTCCGTGTTTGATAATAAGTATTATATCATTGACAATATACTTTATATATAAAGAAAAAAATATATATATTATTATTATTTTTTCTAATGAAGCAAGCTAATTACATTGCCTAGAGTAAGCGAGTCTGGAAACTTATAAAGGAAGCAAGCAATTTAAATCAATTTTGAAATAGCCAGGATGAAGAATATAGGCGATAATTCTTCAGTCAAAAGCCGAAGGCTTATTCTCATTGTAGAAGAGTCGAGGAGTGATTCAATGCTACTTACAATATATAGTTACTGATATTACTGTCATCTTTTACTTCAAGTTTAAGAGAAGATTTCGGGGATTGGGGGTCACTCAACTAAGAAGTTCGAGGAAACGCCTTTGCCTTAAGCAAAACTTGCCCTAGAAGTAACGTGTCTAGTACAGCTTAGGGCAATGTCAGTCTGTTAAAAAAAAATGGAGGATGAAAAAACAAGAGAGAGAGAGAGATCCTTTATGGATGACACAAAAGATTCATAAGGTAAAATTGATTCCGAATTGTCATACGAATTACACGATAATATAGTATTCAATTATGTATTATTTTTTTATCTTTTTAATTTAATAATTTATTAATTCTTATGATGACTAATTAATTTAGGGATTGTTTGTTGTTATCTGGATGTGAAGAGTGAACGTACGATGCTATATTCTTAATTTTATTGCACGATATTTTTACAATAAAATTACTTATTTTTAAATACATTTATTAAAAATTAAACCATTTTTCATGTAGAAAAAAATATATATATAAATTGTTAGAAAAATACATTTAACTCGAGTTTTTCACTTACAAATCTTACGATTTTGCAATTCTAGTTTATGATAAACTAAGAATCTCTAAGAAGTGAAGCATAAGAGGAGTTTTTTTTAATAGAATTTTTTTATTGATTTTTATAAATTTATTAGAATAATAGGATAAATTAACCTTCAAGGATCATTCCCATGGCTTGTTTATATTGAGTGGAAATTAAGTCAACTGGGTTTTTATAATCTTCTTCAGTGTCTTCATAATAAACCACCAACTCTGTGTGTGGTGCAACAGTCCTGATGGTTTCATAAACTGGTTCTCCTTTTACTAAAGAACCCAAGAGATTGACTTCTCCACTGAATGTAGGAGAAAATCGTAAGAACCTCACCCAGTTACATTGACGAATTTTATGAGATGCGATGTCTTGAATTTCATCGTAGCAACCAAATCGATGCCTCAACTAGAAAGAAAAAAAAATTATATTTTTAAAATTACTTAAATATAAATATAATAAATTATATTAAATTATTGACTAGTAAATTAGAACAATAATTGAACTCGTCCTTAGTTATAAATGCCTAGAGTTGAAGTTGTAACTCGTAAACGTATTGCCACTAAGAATATATATATACCTGAGGCTGTTGTGGGAACTTTCATTCTCCATAGAGACATTAATCAGTATTAATAAGGTTCTAAATGCCATTGACTGTATCAACAAAAGAAATATAAGAATGGAATCCATGATCATTAAATTAACTAAGGATAAATGATGCGGATGATTAAGGATGCGGTACTTAAGATGTGTTGCAGAATATTTAAATATTATGCACCAACCTAGTATCTATTAATGACTGTATAAAAAATTTAATTAAAATTAATTAAACAGTAGACTATATAAATTTAAAAATAACTCACATTTAATTATATTTTATTACTATTACAAGCACATTAAGATATACAGAATAGCACAGAATTAATGTTACATATTAAAATTCTCGACTGGTTACGTACAGAAAACAAAATGGACTCGATTTCCCATTATTAAATTGAAGGAAACAAACAAAATATTTAATTAAATATCAAATTATTCACCTCTTGTTTTGTTTATTTACAAACGTTAACCATTAAACTCACATTTGTATTCAGAGAAGACGTTTATTGTTCGTACATAAAGTAACTTATTGCAGTATTGTTTTATTTTCTTTGTTCTTTTTGTTTTTTTTTAAAGAGACGTCATAATATAATAAATTATAATTAATACATATATACTAAATTTATAGTTTTTATACGTACTAAAATTTTGGTATAATAACCTCTCACAAGTGAGAAAAAAATGGCACGTGAGGCAGGTGAGAAATATGTCACCTGTCTTCTTCTCCTTATTGCTAAGAGAAGAGGTGTTTGCCAGGTTACCCACCTCATCGTTAGGAGACAGACTGTCGCCTGAGTAGGAACGACGTTCGTCACTTTCAGAAGGAGGTGTCATCAGAAGTCGACTAGGTAACGTCTTGCCATCGTCTACTGTCAATTGAGTCGTTCCTGATATTCGATGAGTGAACAATGATTTCGATAGATCCAAAGGCGTTTCTGTAGATTAGAAAATAATACGTTTTTTTTTTAAAAATTTAAGGTTGTTTTAAACACATAAATATTATAAGGCAATTATTTAATTTGTTTATTGTTACGTTAATTATGTCATTACTTTCTCACTGTTGATTAAACGTGTCAAGTAGCGGATCTAATCGAGCTGATGATGATGTCTTATGCTTCATTTCTGATAAAATTTAACCTTTAGGTTATTAGTAAATTGTAGATTATGTGAATATCTTCCTTTAATTTACTTATTTTAACATAAGAATTCTATTATGTATACTGTATAATTTTTTATTTCCTTAGAGCACTCTCATTTTTTATGTAAATGTCCCTATCGCCGAAACACTGATAATTCTTACAAACTATAAATTTTTATATGTGAAACACATCCCTTAGAGACTACATTTTTATGTATTTGTAGCCTATCAGATCCCTTATGTAAATGTTTGTGTCTAGACAATTTACATGCGTATGAACTATGAATTACCATATACATTCACAACCTTTATAAACTACGAATTTTATATATATAAAGCGCCTGTATCCTTATGTAAATGTTCATATATGTAGAACATTTGCATCCCTTAAGAGCTATGAATTTCCATACACATAAAACACTCACATCCCTTATAAACTTTACATTTTCGTGCACCCAGACGTTTAATTTTGATATAATTAGTACACATATCATATATTTTTATAAATTGTCGTGCATTTGAGTACTCAAATTGTCAATTAAATATCCTACAGTTGACTTGAGATTTCCGTGTTTGATAATAAGTATTATATCATTGACAATATACTTTATATATAAAGAAAAAAATATATATATTATTATTATTTTTTCTAATGAAGCAAGCTAATTACATTGCCTAGAGTAAGCGAGTCTGGAAACTTATAAAGGAAGCAAGCAATTTAAATCAATTTTGAAATAGCCAGGATGAAGAATATAGGCGATAATTCTTCAGTCAAAAGCCGAAGGCTTATTCTCATTGTAGAAGAGTCGAGGAGTGATTCAATGCTACTTACAATATATAGTTACTGATATTACTGTCATCTTTTACTTCAAGTTTAAGAGAAGATTTCGGGGATTGGGGGTCACTCAACTAAGAAGTTCGAGGAAACGCCTTTGCCTTAAGCAAAACTTGCCCTAGAAGTAACGTGTCTAGTACAGCTTAGGGCAATGTCAGTCTGTTAAAAAAAAATGGAGGATGAAAAAACAAGAGAGAGAGAGAGATCCTTTATGGATGACACAAAAGATTCATAAGGTAAAATTGATTCCGAATTGTCATACGAATTACACGATAATATAGTATTCAATTATGTATTATTTTTTTATCTTTTTAATTTAATAATTTATTAATTCTTATGATGACTAATTAATTTAGGGATTGTTTGTTGTTATCTGGATGTGAAGAGTGAACGTACGATGCTATATTCTTAATTTTATTGCACGATATTTTTACAATAAAATTACTTATTTTTAAATACATTTATTAAAAATTAAACCATTTTTCATGTAGAAAAAAATATATATATAAATTGTTAGAAAAATACATTTAACTCGAGTTTTTCACTTACAAATCTTACGATTTTGCAATTCTAGTTTATGATAAACTAAGAATCTCTAAGAAGTGAAGCATAAGAGGAGTTTTTTTTAATAGAATTTTTTTATTGATTTTTATAAATTTATTAGAATAATAGGATAAATTAACCTTCAAGGATCATTCCCATGGCTTGTTTATATTGAGTGGAAATTAAGTCAACTGGGTTTTTATAATCTTCTTCAGTGTCTTCATAATAAACCACCAACTCTGTGTGTGGTGCAACAGTCCTGATGGTTTCATAAACTGGTTCTCCTTTTACTAAAGAACCCAAGAGATTGACTTCTCCACTGAATGTAGGAGAAAATCGTAAGAACCTCACCCAGTTACATTGACGAATTTTATGAGATGCGATGTCTTGAATTTCATCGTAGCAACCAAATCGATGCCTCAACTAGAAAGAAAAAAAAATTATATTTTTAAAATTACTTAAATATAAATATAATAAATTATATTAAATTATTGACTAGTAAATTAGAACAATAATTGAACTCGTCCTTAGTTATAAATGCCTAGAGTTGAAGTTGTAACTCGTAAACGTATTGCCACTAAGAATATATATATACCTGAGGCTGTTGTGGGAACTTTCATTCTCCATAGAGACATTAATCAGTATTAATAAGGTTCTAAATGCCATTGACTGTATCAACAAAAGAAATATAAGAATGGAATCCATGATCATTAAATTAACTAAGGATAAATGATGCGGATGATTAAGGATGCGGTACTTAAGATGTGTTGCAGAATATTTAAATATTATGCTTAATTTTATAAAAATTAATTAAAGTATTTATTTATTAATTATTCTATTCGATGAATATTCTGTTTATTAAAANAATTAATTATCTATATTTAATTTTATAATTAATATTACATTTTAATGAATTATTTAGTAACGACGAAACTTAAGATCAGTTCCAGTTATCAATGCATTAAAACGAAGAATAAAGGAGAGGATTATTAAATAATACATAAAATCTGTAATTTTGGATAAATTACAATTAGTTTTATCTTTTATTTTAATTATAAAGCAATTAAAATTATTGTAAAATTAAATTTAGTACATAATTAACTCGTATAGGAGCATAGAAATTAGTTTTAATTTTATTAAGTAAAAGGGCGATTTACTTAAATCTTTAGGCAGAATTTTTACGATATTTCACTTGCAAAACCATGAAACTTTATAGTTTATAGGGCACGATACAAAAATTCCACCAGTTTATATAGAATTTTTGTTTTTGTGCCAAATATTACAGTCCTGATTATAGAAAAAAGGGTGTTGGTACGATGCACCTGTGGGAAGCTAACACATGGAGTCAAATTGCGTAACAGGTGAACTCCTTCAGACGCCAGGTGGTCTAAGGCGAGAGTGTAACACGCCCTGTAAAACAGTAGAAAGTCTGTGTACTCCCCAGTGACGTGTCAACCTTATAAGGTCTGATGTGTCACTATTCTTCTTAACAGAATAATAAAGTCGTACAGATCTGATTCGGAAATTTTTCTTTCTTATTATTATTATTTTTTTCTTTATTTTCCTCAATTTCTTCCGTGAGAAAACAGGTGTGTCTTTTTAATATATTCATTTTACTTTAACCATAATAAATTCCCCTGTTTCGAATTTCTTTATATGTAGGCCTGTCACTTATAACCTTACATAACCTTACTTAGAAGGCTTATATATGGAGAATGAAGTAAAAATAATTAAAAAAATTTTTAATTTATGTGTTATAAATATTTAAAAAATGGAGAAAAATTATTTAGTTTTTAATACATATTTTTGAAACGTTCTGATGAAGTTGGGATCAGAATGGAAGATAAAATGATGAAGATGGGATCAAGATAGAAGAAGATAATTTAAATATACACTTTTATTATTTAATTAAAAGTAAAATTTTAGTTTTTTTTAAATACATTTTTATAGATTTTTATACAGTATAATTGCTCTATTTCATTCTTTAATCAATAATGTAAAGAGTATCAGTTCTTAGCTGGCAGGTATATATGTTAGGTCTTTTCCTATTTTCTCAGTATGGACGTTGTGTATTGTGTTACGTCGTAAAGATCAGTTTGTGAGATAACTTTCAGCATGACTGATTTTGTCAAACAGTATTCTATATCACTTTCTCACCCCTTAATGCAAGGAAAAAAAAAGTATAACTTAAACTACTAAAAAAAATATACATTTAAAAAAATCCCAATTGAATTTACGTTTAGAATTTATATAAATATAATTTTTTTTCTAAGATTTTAAGTGTTTTCTTAAGAAAAATTCATTATTTTTAAGTGGGGAATTTCTTTTTTAAACTTGCTACTCGATTTATTTACTTAATGGATTTTTTAAAAAATATTTGCTTATAATTTTTATATAATGTTATATATCATTAGAAAGAGCACATTATGTAGTTTTAAAATATACTTCACTCCTTACTTTGCTATGGGTCATTCGATGATAATACAGGTTAGAACTTGCTGTAAATCTTTTTCCACATACATGACATTGATGCGGTTTTTCTCCTGAGTGAATCCTTCTGTGAGTATTGAGCGAGCTTGAAGTACTGAAACCTTTGCCACAAACATCACAAACATGTGGTTTTTCACCTGGAATAAGTATATAATAATTAAATTTACGAGAACAATTATGAGAAAATTAAACTCTAGACGTTCTACTTCATATATATTCAGTAAAAAAAGAGAGAGAGAGAGAAAAGAAAAAATTAATAATAAACTATTAACTTCGGTCGAATATTAGAAAACAATAGATAATGCTGTGTTTTTTTAATGTTATATTTAAGTTCACACATCATGTCGTCCTAATTTTTGCGCTTTGTAATCTTTAAAGGGTATCATCTCTGTACGGGTTATAGAGAACATAAAAGACAATCGAGAAAAGAAGAAAAAAGAAAGCGAAAACAAACAAGAAACGTCATTGCCAGAAGCGTAATGGTTATGCCCTATACCCCCACCTTTTCGTCACACACGGTATATAGCTATTGTTACGTGGAACACCCCAGGCTCTACTGATGATAACAATTATATAGCCAGGGGGTAGAATATAACACGACCTAGAAGATCCATCGTGAGGTGACGGAGGCCTCACGATTGTCGTGATTTTTGCACGCTTGGCTTGAATTGTTGTGGTTAAATTCAGTAGCTTCTACTCTTATAACGGTCATACCCTGTCAACACTTGTTCTCTACTTATTTCTTAAGAAGAAAATTACCTATTGAATGTTTCGGTTGTTAGTATACTGTTTCTGCACTATCTAAATTAATTATTCTAACTTTTATCACCTCGACGTAAATAAAAATTACAAAATTTATACTGTAAAGTTGTATAAAATGCATTAAAAAAAAGGTATGTTTTTACCTGTATGTGTTCTCATATGTCGACGAAGTAGAGAGGGTCTATCGAATGCTTTACCACATACTTC
Organism: Centruroides sculpturatus; assembly: GCF_000671375.1. NCBI lineage: Eukaryota > Metazoa > Arthropoda > Arachnida > Scorpiones > Buthidae > Centruroides > Centruroides sculpturatus. Next base: position 220,890 of record NW_019384919.1, on the reverse strand, counting down.
ACACGGTAACAAATGTCTTTCTCTCCCTTTCTTAGCCATAACCAACCTAGTATCTATTAATGACTGTATAAAATATTTAATTAAAATTAATTAAACAGTAGACTATATAAATTTAAAAATAACTCACATTTAATTATATTTTATTACTATTACAAGCACATTAAGATATACAGAATAGCACAGAATTAATGTTACATATTAAAATTCTCGACTGGTTACGTACAGAAAACAAAATGGACTCGATTTCCCATTATTAAATTGAAGGAAACAAACAAAATATTTAATTAAATATCAAATTATTCACCTCTTGTTTTGTTTATTTACAAACGTTAACCATTAAACTCACATTTGTATTCAGAGAAGACGTTTATTGTTCGTACATAAAGTAACTTATTGCAGTATTGTTTTATTTTCTTTGTTCTTTTTGTTTTTTTTAAAGAGACGTCATAATATAATAAATTATAATTAATACATATATACTAAATTTATAGTTTTTATACGTACTAAAATTTTGGTATAATAACCTCTCACAAGTGAGAAAAAAATGGCACGTGAGGCAGGTGAGAAATATGTCACCTGTCTTCTTCTCCTTATTGCTAAGAGAAGAGGTGTTTGCCAGGTTACCCACCTCATCGTTAGGAGACAGACTGTCGCCTGAGTAGGAACGACGTTCGTCACTTTCAGAAGGAGGTGTCATCAGAAGTCGACTAGGTAACGTCTTGCCATCGTCTACTGTCAATTGAGTCGTTCCTGATATTCGATGAGTGAACAATGATTTCGATAGATCCAAAGGCGTTTCTGTAGATTAGAAAATAATACGTTTTTTTTTTAAAAATTTAAGGTTGTTTTAAACACATAAATATTATAAGGCAATTATTTAATTTGTTTATTGTTACGTTAATTATGTCATTACTTTCTCACTGTTGATTAAACGTGTCAAGTAGCGGATCTAATCGAGCTGATGATGATGTCTTATGCTTCATTTCTGATAAAATTTAACCTTTAGGTTATTAGTAAATTGTAGATTATGTGAATATCTTCCTTTAATTTACTTATTTTAACATAAGAATTCTATTATGTATACTGTATAATTTTTTATTTCCTTAGAGCACTCTCATTTTTTATGTAAATGTCCCTATCGCCGAAACACTGATAATTCTTACAAACTATAAATTTTTATATGTGAAACACATCCCTTAGAGACTACATTTTTATGTATTTGTAGCCTATCAGATCCCTTATGTAAATGTTTGTGTCTAGACAATTTACATGCGTATGAACTATGAATTACCATATACATTCACAACCTTTATAAACTACGAATTTTATATATATAAAGCGCCTGTATCCTTATGTAAATGTTCATATATGTAGAACATTTGCATCCCTTAAGAGCTATGAATTTCCATACACATAAAACACTCACATCCCTTATAAACTTTACATTTTCGTGCACCCAGACGTTTAATTTTGATATAATTAGTACACATATCATATATTTTTATAAATTGTCGTGCATTTGAGTACTCAAATTGTCAATTAAATATCCTACAGTTGACTTGAGATTTCCGTGTTTGATAATAAGTATTATATCATTGACAATATACTTTATATATAAAGAAAAAAATATATATATTATTATTATTTTTTCTAATGAAGCAAGCTAATTACATTGCCTAGAGTAAGCGAGTCTGGAAACTTATAAAGGAAGCAAGCAATTTAAATCAATTTTGAAATAGCCAGGATGAAGAATATAGGCGATAATTCTTCAGTCAAAAGCCGAAGGCTTATTCTCATTGTAGAAGAGTCGAGGAGTGATTCAATGCTACTTACAATATATAGTTACTGATATTACTGTCATCTTTTACTTCAAGTTTAAGAGAAGATTTCGGGGATTGGGGGTCACTCAACTAAGAAGTTCGAGGAAACGCCTTTGCCTTAAGCAAAACTTGCCCTAGAAGTAACGTGTCTAGTACAGCTTAGGGCAATGTCAGTCTGTTAAAAAAAATGGAGGATGAAAAAACAAGAGAGAGAGAGAGATCCTTTATGGATGACACAAAAGATTCATAAGGTAAAATTGATTCCGAATTGTCATACGAATTACACGATAATATAGTATTCAATTATGTATTATTTTTTTATCTTTTTAATTTAATAATTTATTAATTCTTATGATGACTAATTAATTTAGGGATTGTTTGTTGTTATCTGGATGTGAAGAGTGAACGTACGATGCTATATTCTTAATTTTATTGCACGATATTTTTACAATAAAATTACTTATTTTTAAATACATTTATTAAAAATTAAACCATTTTTCATGTAGAAAAAAATATATATATAAATTGTTAGAAAAATACATTTAACTCGAGTTTTTCACTTACAAATCTTACGATTTTGCAATTCTAGTTTATGATAAACTAAGAATCTCTAAGAAGTGAAGCATAAGAGGAGTTTTTTTTAATAGAATTTTTTTATTGATTTTTATAAATTTATTAGAATAATAGGATAAATTAACCTTCAAGGATCATTCCCATGGCTTGTTTATATTGAGTGGAAATTAAGTCAACTGGGTTTTTATAATCTTCTTCAGTGTCTTCATAATAAACCACCAACTCTGTGTGTGGTGCAACAGTCCTGATGGTTTCATAAACTGGTTCTCCTTTTACTAAAGAACCCAAGAGATTGACTTCTCCACTGAATGTAGGAGAAAATCGTAAGAACCTCACCCAGTTACATTGACGAATTTTATGAGATGCGATGTCTTGAATTTCATCGTAGCAACCAAATCGATGCCTCAACTAGAAAGAAAAAAAAAATTATATTTTTAAAATTACTTAAATATAAATATAATAAATTATATTAAATTATTGACTAGTAAATTAGAACAATAATTGAACTCGTCCTTAGTTATAAATGCCTAGAGTTGAAGTTGTAACTCGTAAACGTATTGCCACTAAGAATATATATATACCTGAGGCTGTTGTGGGAACTTTCATTCTCCACAGAGACATTAATCAGTATTAATAAGGTTCTAAATGCCATTGACTGTATCAACAAAAGAAATATAAGAATGGAATCCATGATCATTAAATTAACTAAGGATAAATGATGCGGATGATTAAGGATGCGGTACTTAAGACGTGTTGCAGAATATTTAAATATTATGTTTAATTTTATAAAAATTAATTAAAGTATTTATTTATTAATTATTCTATTCGATGAATATTCTGTTTATTAAAAAAAATTAATTTATAAATTACAATTTTCTAATCTTTTTTTTTGTATTGAAAGATATATTTTACTTACTAAAATATCAAAAAATATACTTAAAACTTAAAAATTATCTTCATAAGATTATAAATGATTAAAAATAAATTTTATTATAAGAATTTTTAGTTCCATTTTGCCAATTAATACAAAAAATTTCGTGTTTTTTTTTATTTAAATGTAACTAATTAGGAAGATAAAATATTAAAGCATCACAGGTTATTAGTAAACACTATTAAATCCTTCCTACACAGTTATATATACATTTGACAACTAAAAATTACGAACTAAAATTACAGAAAACACATCTGCATAATATAAAAGTCTCATTAGTCACCTTCAGGGGTGGACTCGTTACTAAAAGTTTACTTCTAAAAGATGACCTTTGTGTGATTTACAGGCTGTCGCTTCTGACTCTAATGGTAATGTTGTGTTATACAAATTTTCTTTTGTAAGATCATGATTGAGAATCTCATTTTGTAGTCTGCACCGTTCTTGTCAGTATTTATAACAAATGTGATGCTTTCGAAGCACAGGATGCATTATCTTCATTGAAAATAATGATTCGAAGACGACTGTCGTGTATATGCAAAGGTGTTTTTGAATATATTGCCTTATTTTCTCTATCCTATGATGTAGTCTGACTACTAACTGGTGATAAAGGGTTGATTTATATCTATACCCTTAAGCCCACTATTTAATCTGTTAATTGACATTTTCCTTGTTAACATATGTGTTTTATTCTACATTTTTTTATTATTTTTTTTTAAAAAATTATCATAAAAATGTAGATTAATGATATTATTATTGTTGTTATATATATTTTTTCCCCTTTAAATTATCCCCTATTCAGATTTTAGTTTAATTGGATATATGATAATAAAATATCAGGACAATGTTATCGAATGTTAATCTTTCTCTTTCTCTTCTTTGTATACGAGTTATGTAAATTTATATCCTAATTTATTTTAATAAGAATCTATTCTTCTATTATATAAATGAAGACATTTAAAGTTTCTTGAGTTATTTTCAGTATTAAGGAAATTAAATGGGGGGCCTTGTTGTGGCTTTAAGGTAACATATTAGAGCTCTCTATCCGTTTATCAAATAATAATCAATTTAAAATTGGAAAGCCTTAAACTATATCCTTTAATGTGAGACCATAAGCTGTAATGTATAGCCCATGTATAGGTCCTACGTTTAATTCAGGAAGAACGTATCGATTGGTATTGATTTAATGAGATGTAACTAGATTTATACATCAATAAAACGAGTTAATACAGAGAAATTTTGAATTAATAATCTTTAAAAAAAACCCTCAAAATTTCAATATAATACTTAAAATTTTCACATTAAAACGAAGAAAATTGTAATTTTGAAGTATCGATGAAGACGATGAAGCATTCAATTTCGATTCTTGAACACTCTAAAATTATTTTTTAAAATTATTTATAATTACTCAACTCATATTTTTAATAAATATTTAACAAAATTAATTTTTTTTTAATTTCAAAATAAATTTTCAAGCAAAATTCTATTTAAAATTTCTCAATTTTGAATCCTTTATAACAATTATAACCATGAAAGATTGATAAAACATTAATAAACATATTAAATTTCAACCCATTATATAGTATAAATATGCTTAGAATTATAAACAAACTCCAATTCTTAAATTCCATTTATCAAATTAATGTACCATTGTTCATATCCATTACATAATATTGGAATTATTTATAAGTAACCTTTGACATCCGTATCTAAACAATTATTATTAGTTTATAAGCTGCCAATCATAATGTCAACATATATGCAAATTATTGTATTAAATTACTCAAAGGTGTAATTGTCACTAAGTAAAGAAAGAATAAAGAAGAAGAAGAAGAAGAAGAAGGGGAAAAAAGAGCATCGAGATAAGAATCTTTCTATAACAATTTACCAAACATTCTCACGTAACATTCTAAATGTAATCAAATAATTGATAAGCAAGTAAGATTTCAATATCGATCTGACTATTTTAATCTCAATTATATGTTTTCCAATATCATAATATCTCTTATCATCCCTCTTTATCAAAGTAACTCGTGTGAAAGAAAAGGAGATAATTTATTTCTAATTTTATTATTATTATTATTATTATTCAATAATATTTTAAATATAATATTGTTATCAATCTACAAACTTATATTCTATTTATTTATTTATTCTTTTTAGCTTACTGAATTAAATTATATAAAAGAAAATATTTTTTTTATCATCTTTAGATATGGAGGGTGATTTTTTTTTCTTATCTTGAAAACATCAAAATGTTATTTTTATAATCTATTTTTGTATAGTTTGTATTGTAAACAATAAAGTGTGTTTCTTTTTTTTGATAAAATCATTATATATAAATTTTTTTTTTCTATAATATTTTTACAAAATTTTATTGATTCTTGTATAGAATAAACCTGTAAAGTCACACCAGTTATACGGTCTATTATTGCTTTATTATATATTTAGAGCTTACTTTTATGAGATTTTATGCGGACTTTAATGTATTTTTTATCTAAAAAATCAATTCAGAAATTTTTTTTAATGTAAATTTATATCAGAATTTGATCTTATTGTTGGCTTCCTCTTCGAATTAATGTATTTCTAGAGGTATGTTAAAGTTGAAAATTGATTATATAGGAATGGAAACGATTCGATCAGCAAAGATACTCGTTCGTGATGTACATGTTAATTAAACTTTAGCTTGATATTATTACTTTACAACGATAATGAACCTGAGAGGACGGATATCGGAATTTCGCCCTGAAGACATTCATCTTGTACTTCACATTGTTTACGAATTGCCGAAAGCTATAGAAAACTATCACTTTGTCAGACAGACAGAGAAGCAAAGTAGAAGGTTATTATAAAACCATTGAATTATAATATAAAAATATGGAAAAATTTAATATATTTTCCAAATAATTTAACTAAGATTTCGTGTATCAGATACTCCGCATCACATAATTCTTCCATCACATTCTAAGCTACTTAAATGGCTTTATCTCTTATAAAAATATAAAAATTTCTTCATGATCCTACAATTTAATTAATTTACTAGATATTTAATTAATATTCTCTAAATCTTTTACTATATTTATTAATTTGACATGGTAAAACGAACGTATTGTAAGAACAACAACTCCTCCTAATATTACGTGTATTTTAAAATTAGTAAGCTATTTAGAATATACTAAACAATTTATTTGTATATTTTAAATAGTAAATATTGTACTTTAATACTCCATCCTTATTTAAAGCAAGCGTCTGTTTGTCTATTCGTTTGAGATGCTTTAAACTAAAAAGATTTTAATATTTTACGGGGTTGTTAAATTTTTATATACAATATTATCTTATCAGAAATAAAATTTAAAAATAAAAAAAAAGTTTAAGATGTGTTCATGTTGTAAAAGATAATGGAGAATATCTGGTAAGTGAATACAAAAGAGATATTAAAAAAAAATTCTATGCATATTGTCACTATAATAATGCATTGTATTGCTTAAAAATTATAGAAATAAAATTTTAAAAAATTATATTTTAATTTTTAAAATTAAATCATCTATTTATTTACTTTTTTTAAGTTTTAAACTAATAATTTTTTAA
>NW_019384919.1:202356-212967 GCF_000671375.1 Centruroides sculpturatus | reverse complement strand
TATAATTAATTTTATGCTTACAAAATACATTTTTAATTATATAAATAATTAGTAAAAATATATAAATTTATTAGAAAAAATTTTAGAAAAATAATAAACTTTCAACTTTTTAGAAAAAAAAAATTAATATTAAGAAAGTATGATTAATTTATTTACATTCTTTTAACAGGAAAAAAAAATTAAATAAATAATTAAAGGTAAGGATATCGAGTTGTGTGAAAAAATTAACACTTGCTCCCCTTCCATACAGAATGAGGCGAAGTTAAGTGTCGTACCTTCACCACGACAATAAATAACGATCTGCAAGAGGACGTGGGTGGAGTCTATTGAGAGAAGTTGTAATTGGGAGGTGGGCGTTGGATACCACGGTGAGAATATCAATCACATATGCTACTCCACGAGACCTACACTTGACCCATTTCGTCTTCCCGGGCCACAGTTTAGTGGTCATCACGCATCACGACAAAACGATCGAACGTGACTCACACTCTGGCATGAGTAGCATCTTGGATTCGTGATGTGTGCGCTACTGATCTATCCTTAACTGATAATACTTCTCTTTTTTTCCGGATTTTAAAAGAGCTTTACCCTATATTAATGTAGAAATTTAATAATTATAGTGTTTTAAAGTTTAAAAAAATATGTATATATATATATAGCTTCGTGTCTAAAGATTAAAATTCTAAACGAGTCAGATGAACAGTTTTTATCGATTTATAAATTAAAGTGTTTAAAAAAATTTTTTTTCCGTTTTTTCTTTGGAAGTAACGTTTTTTTTTTTTTTTTATTACTTTGAAAGTGATACTTTGATTCTTATCATTTTCGTCTCTCTGAAATCGAAATTTTGATTATTGTCATTTTCCATTTACTAAAATTGACATTTTTGATTGTTGTCATTTTGCGATTTTTTTCGACATTGACATTTTTGATTGTTGTCTTTTTTTTGCGATTTTTTGTTCGAAATTGACATTTTTCGATCATTATTATTTTGTAATCTTTTAAAATTATATTTTTTAACCTTCATCATTTTCTGTTATTTTAAAACAGAAAATTTTGAGTTCTTTACTAAAAAAATTTTTTTTTAGAAAGAAGACGAAAAAATGACTTTTTAAAATTGTTTCTTTTCTCAACTACTACAGTAAAGATTTATTTGTTAAACATTTTATATATTCTTTAAATGTAACACAGTATATTAACCATAGTTAACTCTTTTGTGTGATGAGAGCAGATGCTAATTTTCGCGTCAACTTAATACAATTGATTAGCTTGATTAATCAGTATTACTCTTAAGACCTACAATTAATTAATTAGTTTTCTGCTGCTTTACTATATTGAAACTTGTAGAGAGCATTTCATAATCGATTTGATAAACTTGTATCTGAAGTGAAAGATCATAAAGAGAAGTGGAGATTAGGGGTTAAAATAGAAAAAAAAGTAGATTAAAAGCAGAGTAAGGAAATTAATAAAGAGGTTAGCTTGTTAAATTTTGAATATAACTAGAGATGTCGGTGGGTGATTGTTAGCAAGACACAAGCATGAAAAAGATTTATCGTAGAAAATAATACAGTTACTTGATAGGTGTGCTATATGTTGTCAAGGCCAAAGAGGCGAGGTTGTGGCTTTGGGCAACTTTCCAGCTCAGTACCTTCCTACAGACATCAGTCAGCAAGTAGTTAAGGTACAATAATACTGTAAGGATAAGGGGGACGAGACATGAAGGTGAAATGAGGAGTATGGAGTATCTGTCAAGGAATTCGTGTCCCTGATGCTAGAGATATGATGGTCAAAATTGGCGAAGGTGAATACAACACCTGCTGTGTGTATCTTAGAAAACAACTTTTTCATACGTTCGTCTTTGAAATGACACGTTAATTTTCCATGTTCAGTATCAATTCTTAGCATGATTAATGATGTTACCAGTACTTCCTTGTTAGAAGAATCTAAAATAAACTTTACTTTTTTGGAGATATCATCAATTCCTATATATTTACATATATGAAATTCTTGTTTTTCAATTCATGAATATAGAAACGAGAATCGAAGATATTCTTGAAACGAAATCATAATGCACTCCGGAAATATATACAAATTTATTAAGTTTTGTAAAGGATCATGTTCCTTATATAAATGGTATTTTCGGCATGAGTTAACTTTATCTTTCAAGGATATCTAGGAAGTTAAAATTAGCAAATATTTCTATTATGTAAATTAATGCATACGAGTTTTGAACAATGCGTGAAGTTCAATTATAGATACCAAACATTTTAAAATGGTAATTATTACTTGATGATGCTGCAAGGTTACAGAATATAAAGTTTATACAAATTATACATTTTATTGCGTATAAAAACCCTTTAAAAATTGAGAAAAACGGTGCTCTTTATCTTCACAACGCTTCATCATATACCAATTTTCACCTCTTTCATCTTATGTACGAAACGAGTTTAATTTATAAAATTTAGAAAAACAATTCCTATATAACTTTAAGAAGGACAAACATATCTACAAAACTGTCCTCAAATAAAGGTGACAATATTCAAATCGACCTTGAATAAATCTATTGTTTCCTTTGCATATTTGATCATTCGTGTAGTTGATATCACGCCAAATTAATTCGATATTATTATAATAAATGCGCTTATAAATTTTATATAGATGAGTTATGCTTTAAAAATAGATAAATTCTATTAAAAAATAAAAAAATAATTACAAGAATCAGGGGGGGTTAGAGAAGCAGTACGGAAGCAGCTTTTAAAATTTCTACTACTCAATGTAAGCTAGTTTCTGTATCCAACAATTTCCTTTCAAGTCCATGATGATAAATATTAATGTCGAGGTTGGGTGTGGCAGAAGGTACTGACGAACGAATGGGATCCTCACGGTCACAGTTGACGTGACCGAGGACATTGCCAAATTGCTTTTTTTTTCCTTCCAAACATTCTCTTCTATCGTAAATATATCTTTCTAACAACTAATACGTACTGTTGATCCACGATTGAATCGGGGTTAAACGTGTTTAAAATTAATACATTTTTTTAAAAAAAAAGTCATTTTTTTATATAGAAAACTTTCGAAAGAAACAAACTATAAACAAATTAGAACAAATTAATAAGTTTTAATAACGTATTCTTATCACGCTTAACGTCTTAATTATTATTGCACTTCGATTTCCTGATGGATAATTAAAGCAATAAAAAATTAATAATAATAAATACTTATTTTTATTGTTATTGCTGATTTTAAAGACGATAAGCTTATAGATATTTCTACATAATTCTTTTAAATATCTATTCATTCGGTGAATGTAGAGGTGGCGAACAACACTAACTTACCTGAGGCATTATATATATATATAAACATATACACACACAAGTTTTTTATACGTCTTCCTTTGTAAAATAAAAATTACACAACACGTTCGACATATGCCTGAAGTAGAATTTATTATGTATGAATGGGTGGTGTATTAGGCCATCGTGGGGCCCAATTTTATAGTTTAGTTATAGTTTAAAAAAATCCTCCCAAAATCAATAACAAACTACGTGTATATATATGTATATAATATTAAAAATAATCCATTTTCTTAACATATTTTATTAATTCTCTTAACCGCTGCATACATTTTAGAATATATAATTATGACACACCCAATTTGAGAACAATGAAGTGAATCTATTTTAGTAAATACCTAGTTTAATACGTAAAAATATTTTAAGAATTAAGACGATTTTTTAAAAGACAATATAGAGCATCTTCCATAAGTGATGCGGGGGAAGATTAATTAATAAGATAAAAGATGATAATGGTACTAATGAGGAGAGGGTTAAATTAAGGAAGGGAAAGTATAGAAAAATAACTAATGTTTTAAATATTTAAGTAGGGGAATATTTTAACTCATCATTATTCTGTGCAGCGAACTTCAAAAGGCCAAGTTGGCCTTCGAGGCGGAGGACAAACTTGGAGGTCGGTACTAGAAAATGAAGCCGTTCAGGGCGGTGGTTCTTCGACGATAGACACTAGGAAACTGGTTCCGTCACTATAGATTGACCCTGGATCTGTAAAATGACTGCAATCCTTTCACGAATGCCTGGACATCGGACTCCAAGGTTAACTAGAGCAAGAGCATTATGATGAGTGATCAAGAAAACGTCACCATCTTCGAATAGTGATGAATCTAGCGGAAATGTTGCATTTTTGTTGTCAGATGGTACATTAACTTTTTCATATTTGCTCCTAATATCGATTTATGACTCGATCTTCTATCTTATGTTGGTATATTACACGTCGTAATATCAATCACTATCTTTGTGTGTTATGTTGGGTGTAAATTTTTACATTTCGAGGGATTCTTAGAGAATATTCAAGATAAATTTCGTGTAAATTCGCTTCCGGAATTTAACTTTTTATATCTAGTTTCTCAATTTAAAAATATTGCAAATATATTTTATTTATATATTTAAAAATTCAATTTTTTTAGTAGTAAAAATAAATCACTTCGAATATTTACTTACGAGAAATAAACATAAATAAAACTGGAATTTTAATTTAAAAATTCTATAAAATAGTAAAGTAATATTAAAAGTAAACAAATAAAATCATAATTGTAAAAGAAATTTTACTAAAAATGTAAGAAAACCTCGTTGTAAGAAGCATCCTTTTTATTCAAACTATGCAAATTTAAAGTATGTACAAGAGCTTTAAATCACTTTAAAATAAGCAATAATCAACAAAACATGATAAAGATTCATAGCATAAAAGCAGGATGTGAAAAATAAACAATTTTACATCCAGAAAATTCTTCTTCCATCTCAGAATTTTAAGTAGAAATTTATCATTAAATGGGAGGAAGATTTGAAAAAAATAAGACATTTAATTTTGAAATTTATAACGTGAACAAATGAGAACACTGTTAGCTCTCTTCTCTCGTACTTTATAACCTTCGTTTTAAAACTAGGTTTATGGGATACATCGAATATTTAACTGATTGACAACAACGAATCTAGGCGTTCACTTGAGTCCCCATAACGAAGGGCGTGATACAATGTAGCAAACATATTATGAGGATAGGGGTAAAGTTTATTATCCCCCACTTCTTCCCTCTGTTCAGACAATAGAGCATACACATTGCACCAGTTCTTCGTAAGTACAGACGCCTACCTGTCACCGTCCGATATACCATGTTGGCCTTGGTTTTTCAAAGAGGTTTGCTTATCTTAAATCAGGCTTGATGTCCTCATAGGTAGGAAGTGGAATAAGAAACCGATGAAGAATAGATGATGTGGTAAAGCAGATGATAGGCGTGGACGGAATGTAAACAACAAGCAGCTGCAGGAACTGTAGCTCAAAAATGCTGAATTGAGCTTGCTTTCGTGTGGATTAGTGAAATGATTAAGAGCTGATATGACTTTTTTATTTTCTCGGTTGTCTATCTTACTTTATAATGAGTTTGCGAGTAAGATACCCGCTCCAGATGATTTATTTTTTAAGTTTTCTTAATAAGTAGTTATCTGATTGATAGAGTAGCAGTTGTAATTAAAAATATTCAGTAGTAGCGAGATGATAGACTGGTAGAGAATTTCGTTACAACTGGATGAAGATGAGCATCAACTCAGTAAAGTCATTATTCAATGCTAGGTAAGGGAGATATTGCATAGAGATCATTCAATATCCAAGAATCGGATATTAAATGAGTACTAAGTTAGTAAAATCTTTATTTAATGCAAGATAAGAAAGGTCTGCATTAAGGATTCATCCAAGAATGAGTATTGAATGAGCATCATCTCAATAAAATCATTATTTAAAGTAAGATTTTTATTTGCCTTTAAATGGGACTTGGATGATGTGAGAAGATTCATCCAGGATTGAGTCCTCCTATTCAAAAGATTTCTTATCATTACAAATACAAAATTTCTCTCTTAAAAATATATAAAATTCATAATTAAATAAGCAAAATTCATCTTTAATGAGTGACAGATGTATCTCTGATTCATCTAGCATCAACACTGAAGCAGGAATTATGATTTAAAAAAGGAAGAAAATTCGATTCTAGGAAAGGAAAAATTGTTATAACAAATATGAAACTTTGTATCAAAATTATTCTAAAAAATTCATAAAGGAAATTTAATAATTAAATATGATACGCACCTATCAAAGAAATTGCAAACAACTGATGAATATAAAATACAGGAATTCGAATTAATAAAACAGAAAAAAAAATAAAACTAGGTTAAATTTTATAAATCCTTCACATAAAATAATATTATTTAGTTTAATTGAAATTTTAGTTTATTACTACATTAAATAAAATAAAAATCAGCTTTAAGGCAGATGTTGAATCGTGAATGGAATAGAAGAACTTGACCTCAATGTTATTTGCATGATATCGAGTTTCTGAGAAAACAAAAGGCTGTAAACTACATGAAAGTATTTTTACAATACCTTATAATTAAAAATTAATCACGAATTTAGTAATTTATTAAAGTTATACGAACGTAAATCACTACTTAAATCTAAATAATGTGTTCTAGTTAGGAGAATTTCCAGAGAAGTAGAGAGAGAGAGAGAGATAGAAAAGGAATTTTAAGTATATTTTTATCAATGATTTTATATAATTTCTGACATTTTGAATAAGAAATTTTGCATAAATTTCATTCCAGAATGCATATTAGAAAATAATAAAAACTGTTCTAACGTTGTTCTTAAACAATTCATGATGTTGACCTTCCTCATTGCTTAATGATGTAGATCGTGCTGAGCAATTGCATAATTTTAACGATCACATCAGCGTAAAAAAAAATAAAGAAAAATCTTTAAATTATATACAATAGAATCTTGTAGATAATATATTTATAAAATAAGAAGAAAATTATTTTATATACTTGTTCTAGAAATAATTATTTATGCGTTCATGATCTCGAAATTTTGCCCCTTTGTTCTGATAGATTCACTAAATGGAGAAATGAGGTAATTTTCGTAATTACTTTAGCTAATTACAACTAGAAATATTTCTCTATTTAAATCTAAGTCTATTATTTAATTCCTAGACTCTGACTTAATAATTTTTTTTTCTCTTTTCTTTTTTATTTTCTCTGACTTCATCAAAGCTACATTAAAAAAAGTTTGACATCAGAAAATTCATTTGCTCCTTACAAAAAAAAACGAAAAAAAAAAAAAAACAAATGCAAGAAATAATAGTAAAAACGATCTTTATATACTTTTATATATGTTAGTGTTTTATTTACAATTAAAAAAGTTTAATTAAGTTGAAATTTCTGTATTAATTAATGAGAATTCTGTAACATATTTAAGTATAAGAGTGCATTTTTTTAAGTTGAGTTTTATGTTTTTTCTGTAAGAAATATTGTTTTTATTAAAGAATTTTTAAAATTTTTATATCTATATATTGATAATATATATATAAATTGTTATTACGAAAGAGGAAAGTGATTTTATTCGAGGAGAAAAATACTCTCACTGATAATGGATAGCCTCATTTATAAATAGGTTAAAGTTATCAGTATAATTATAACTTATTTTTTTCTCTTTTAACCTTACTTTAAGCTGAAATTAAACTTATTAAGATGTATAAAAATCGGTTTAAAAGTTAATTTTCATTCATTTTTTCTGTGAAATACGCAAAGAAAAGCTATATAAATCTCCCTAAACTCAGCGCACCTCAAACGTAAATTGTACAGAAATTATGGCTTTAATTTAAAAAAATAAGTTTATTTAAATATATTTTGAGCTATTTAACACAGATTTTACGGCATATATATATATATATATATAATTAAGCGACATATAAAAGGTATAAACAGCTGAAAATAAGAGCAGAGAATGATATTAGAAAAAAACAATAAAAATATAAAAAATAATGCAGTAAAATTGATTAAAAATGAATAATTTATTATTCTTAGAAGTCTTTAAGTTTTTTAGAATAAATTTTTCGTTAAAAATAAGCTTAAAAACCTTCGAGAAGTTGAAGAATGTTACGCCAAAAAACCCCAGAAAATCAAATAAATAACCGGTTTTACTTATTAACTAACAGTTGTAGTTTATAATAGTTGATGCAAAGTTACGATACAACAAGTGGAGACACGAGAAAACACCTTGATAAATAGCTGACGGTGAGTTAGATGTGACTCCCAACTCTTTAACACAACGAAAACATCCTCACTTTGTAACAAGAATCTTCTACATGATCTTAAAAAAAAAGTCAAGAGCGGTGTTACGTTGAAATGAAACGTTACAAATGTCACTCTAACAAAAAAGGTAGGAGTAGATGGATGAATGAGATAATTGTTCTTAAAGTGTATAGCAATATTTAATAGAATCCATGTCAATCAACTGAATAATATACGAGTTTCTTAGATGTCTGATTAGATTTAATGAAACTCGTAAATTAATTTGGTTATCGATAAAAAAACTAAAATTATTCATTAATCTTTCAGACAGGAAACAGGTTGTATAATTCACCTTTATAGTCATATAGCAGGTGATAAGGTTAAAGTTCGAAAATTTCAAAAATTTTAAACCTATAAAACACCTGGACATTTACAGGTGCTGATTGATTTTTTAAAAAACATTTTAAAGTTCTCTTATTGTATTAATATACAGGCGAAGTATGCTTACATATTTTGTTTAGATTTGTCATATGAATTTACAGGTAATTTTTCTATACAGAAAAACCTGTTATATAAAAGTATAGTTTCTATAACTCTTAATATACAGGATATATAGAAGATATATTTAAAATCTAAATATAGAGCTATATAATTCTATAATTATATAGTTATTCTATATAGAAAACTGTTTGAAAATACTCTTGTAGGAGGCCTTTCAGTAAATACACGTCGTATAGGACTATAGTAATACAGTATATAAACATACTTATCTCTATTCAAGAGCTCGAAAATTGAAAGGTTCTTGACTTATATAAATATAAAGTATGTTTATATATCATGTATATACTTAAAAGTCTTCTATATATAAATTTACCTGCATTTCATACATAGAAAAATCTATCTAGTCTGTGTAGAAAGTTATAAGTTAAATAAATATAAAGTTGTATACTAGACTTTCGGATATATTTTATAGTTATACAGTTATAAATTTATACAAATTTTCTACTTATAAACATCGATAAAAAGGTGTAATTAATTGAAGAATTAAGTATGTAAAAATGTATTTCCATTAGTTATAAAGTTAAATTAGAAACAAGTAAAGCATACTCATTACAAGATACTTCAAAAATAAAATTAAATCAACTGCTATATTTATTTATTTATTTATTTTTTCTGATATCGAAATTAAGTTTAAAAAAGAAATAACATTCAATTTCCTGAGTGCATTTGGTAGATTGCCTACAGAGATAAGAAGAGAAAGAAAGAGCTATTTCCTACTTTTAAATTTAAACATTCTATTGATGCAGACTATTCTTATTGTAGTATATGTATAGTGAAATCAGTATGCAACTGAGAAAATAATGGTATCCAATCTTAAAGTCCTTGCAGGTTTTTTCAACGTTCGTCTCTTTCTCTCTCTCTCTCTCTCTCAATCTCTACCTAACCTGACCAGAAAGGAGCAGACATACCATATATTTATCACCGAGATAATTCTCCTAATCCATGAAGATAGACATCAGTATGGGACAGAAGAGATACGAATGTGTCCCCTCTGTGACCTAGACTGGTGACAACTTTTCTACTGACATCTTGCTTGCTATCCCGCTGTGAGAATGACAGAATAGTTGGGTTTCATAGTGGTGAACTTGTCACCAATAGTCCAGAAAAGAGAGAAAACCCGCAGAGACGAACAAGTATCCAGCAGTATAACATATATAGCTACTATATAAAAATATCCGAGCCATTTATTTTTGCTACTTAACCTTTATAAAATAAAGTGCTTTTTTTTTCTTTTTTTTTTTAAATTTTATATTATAGCTATTAAATTATATATATATACACACACACATATATATATATATATAGTAGACCCCTATAACGCGGGTTCATATAATGCGAATTCGTATATGGCGGCGAAAAAATTGCGACCGTATTCGTATAAAGACACTAAAGGAGACTCGTAAAATGCGGTAAAACATCATCGCCGACTCGTGTCGCGACAGGATTGGTCGAATCTGGACCAATAGTGGACGAGCAGCCGAGCTACTTACACGCTAAGTTGAGTTTACTAATCGCCTGTACAGTATATAAATTAGGTACTGTAAGTCTAATACAGTACTGTAATTTTATACATTTCTTGTGAAAAAAACATTTCTTATTCAACGGCCATAATAATTATTTCCATTAATTAATGATGTCTCCAAAGTTCAACGAATGTTTCGCAGAAAAATAACTTATCAGAAAACACGCGCCTGCCGTTCGATGACAATCTCCATGACGAAAACAAGCTTAAGCAATGGCGTCGTCGAACGGTGCACACTCAGTAAGTAATCCTACAATTTTTTGTTTATAGCATAGTTTATACGGATTATTCCCAAAAAAATATAGGCCTACGTGTTTTGGAAATGTTGAGTCAAATTAGTCTAGAATCGATTAATTTTATGGAAGAAAACCTTTCAAACAGCCGTAGTCCGTAAACTGCATACGT
>NW_019384919.1:188354-201265 GCF_000671375.1 Centruroides sculpturatus | reverse complement strand
CATATATATATATATATATATATATTTTTTTTTTTTGAAGTTTTAACGCTGTAAATTTGTTGCTGTTTGATGCTGAAAATAATCGATGCTGATATAATATTAGTAATGGCTTTAGAATAGATCTTAATTGCTGATAATGGAGAGAAAATCATTTACAATTTTGAATTGATAGTTTATTCATGATAAGTCTGGCGCGACAAATATTGCTTAATGATGTTCGCACCACATTATATTATTTTGTTAGTCAATAAGGTTGATAAGAAGGATCGTAGGAGGATTATTTGATATTTTTTCGTCTTCTAAACAACTTCAATAAGTGATTTATTTATTTAAAATGTAGACAGAGACGTGCTAGAGTAAGTTATTTTTAATTTTGATTTATAAATGTTGGATTTTTCGCTTTATAACTTCACATAGATGCGTGCTTGAAGTGTGGAAATTTTTGCTTCTAAAGCAATATTTTTGAGTAGAAAACGTTACTTTCTTTGAGAATTTTTTAAAGTTCTATTCAAAGAAAGTATTATAAAGAGGATATCGAAAGAGAATATACTTTTATTTGTTTATTTTTCATTTAAATAGAAGGCCTTAAAAAATAGTTTTTGAGTAGAAGAAGCTTTTGAAGGAAAAAAAACCTTTTTTATCTGAGTAGAAAGTATTGGTTTTGAGGGTTAAAAAGTAGTTTTTGAGAAGAAAATACAACTTTAAAGAGTGGAAAAAAAAGGTTTTTTAAGCGGAAATATAGAATTTCTTAAGCAGAAAAGCACCACTTTTTAAGCAGCAAAGTATTTATTTAAACAGAAAATAATGCTTTAAGAAGACACAGAACAGAACCGAAAGAATGTCACCCAAATCAAAATAAAAACTTAATTTAAGCCAGTTTATAATACAAAAAAAAAGAAAAAAAAATCTATATTTTAGTTCGAAATCACAGCTTTAAAAGCAGAAAATTAATAAATTAAACACTATAAAAGATTACAAAGTGCAACTTTAATCATACACTCTAAACAAGAAGCATTCCATTAACCGCTTCCAATATAAAGCAAAATCTATAAAATACACTAATTTAAGCTCTTAAAACAAGAAAGAAAATAATAATAATAATAATAAACAATATTTTTATATTTAAATTTTCAAAATTCCTATAATTTCGAAAAAAAAATAATAATAATAAGATAAAGTAGGTCGAGATCTTTCGGTCAGTACACATTCGTAATTATTTTATAATCTGAGAATGTTGTCCCAACTGACAAATTGCTATTCACTTATCAATAAGACTTATAACAACGAGTATAATCCGTGTCATGGACAAAATATATAGCGAGTTAATAGATTTAAAATATATATATATATATATATGGGGGGAAGGAAGAGGAGGAGGAAGAGAAAAAAGAGAAAAGAGAAATTCTCAAGATGCTCTGTCCTCGGATGTCGTCAGATAAATCACAAGATTTTGAAACTACTCTCAATGAAACTCTGTATTAAATATAAAGGGATTAGTATTCACTTGACACGAACATACATTCCAATAGAAAATAGAAGAAAAGAATAAGAATTATTTGCATTTTTAAAAAGGTTTTGTATTCAATCTTTGTCTTAAAATAACAATAATATAAAGAAAAGTAAAATAAATATATATACATCTTGATTTATATATATATATATATATATTTAAAATAAAAATTAAGATTAGTCAGTGCTTTTGTGTATAACTTTTAAAGATAATAAATAAATAAAAATATGCTAATTAGTTGATTTTTATATGAATTAATTATGTTAATAAGTCGATTAGTTATTATAATTATAATATATATTTTTAAAATAAACAATAAATAATAATTAAATTTCATTGTTTTACCATTAAATAAATGGTAAATAATTAACGTTTTCTATTGAGTTTTTACGCTTATAAATGATTAAAAATTAGATTTAATTATTAAAATATTTATATTAATTGTTTTACAAGACATTTATGCTTTAAAAACTGTGTTTTTTTTAAATAAAAAACTTAATTATATTTAAAATTTGATTGTTTTATCGTTGTTTAAATGAGAAAAAGTAAAATTTGCGCTTTTCTATTGATTTTTAAAAAAAATGTATATAAATGATTTAAAATTCAATTTAAATACTAAAATATTTATTTTTAATATTTAAAATATTTAAAAAATGTATATTTTGGTATAAATTTGAATTTATTTTAAAGCTAATCGTGGACATAAAATATTGCCATTTTTAGAATTATTTCTTAAATAATTCACTTAAAAATTATAAATATTATTTAAGAATATCAATTAATAATTAATGCTTTTTTAAATTCTTAATTTTTTTATATTATAAATTCAAGTTTTATCCATAAATCATAGCAAATGTATAGTTTGATTTGTATGTTGCAACTCCTAGACAAACATGTTTTCTTTTTTCAATATTACATAACGATACTTTATGAAGAATCTATTAATGCATCAATCATAAGAAAATTTAAAGAAAATTTAAATATATTTATTTATTTTTTTATATTTTAAGAAAGTTTAAATTAGTATTTTTCCAATTAAATATAACGTATTTAAGCTATACTAGAAGCAGATCATAGAGAGATTTAAGCTATAAAAATTTAATTATTTCTATAAATTAAAGTCTTTTAAAGTATATAAATATATTTTTAAATGTAAAACATGTAAAATATTTTTAATTTTTTACAAATTAATCAGTTAGAAAGCGATAAATCGATACGTTTTGTAACTGTAATTTAGATTATTGAGCTGTTTATAAGAGTGAAGAAAATAATTTTAAATTATAAAAGTTCATTTATTTAACTTAATTTATATCAAGATTTTAATTATAGTTAAATTTTAAACCGTTATAAACAGCGGAAATTGATACAAATTGGATGATTGGGAAGTTAAGTTTTAACACGTCAGTTGGATGGGATAGTTTAGAAGTTGCGAAAAGTAATAAATAACATTAAAATTTACTCCTTATAACACAAATATGATAGATTAAAACAGAAAGATGTTGTTTATGATACAAAAAAACTGACATAAGGAAGCATAGAGAGTTAAATTTACGCCGAATTCCGGTCAAAAGGTTGTCATCACCGTACCATGATGCTAACATGTATATGCATTAAGTACTTAGAATACTCTGTATATATATATAAATGAATTGATAATCAGCTATCATTATACAGTCTGAATGGTGCATTAAATTAATTTATTTTCACTGCTCCTAATTTGTTTTTTGACTACGCTTCTCCTTATTAGAAGGAATCTCAGATGTTAGATGAGCCGAATCATCATCTCAAACATCATTCTTAACCACGCAATATTTATCTTTTAAATAAATTTTATCCTTAATTTAATTTCTACATCGTGTTTAATAAATATTTTAATTATTAATTAGACTTTAAACTTATATTTTTTCGTTTTTATCGGCCTTTAAAATCGTGTAATTTATAAACAACTGTTGACTAAATATAGCCTACTTTGATCTATTTATATACATATTTAAATTATTTAATGTATTACAAAATATTTTTAGCGGTTACTTTTTAAGTGTTAATACTAAAAATTCGACCTTGGTTAACAGTCTCTATCAGTTTCATTTAGTATTTTCACATGTTTATGAATGGAAAATTCGTGCCCTTGTTTATTCTAGAAATAATAGCGCATTGTATACAATGTTTACACTTATATACTTGGCGTAACGACCAGTTGTAAAACAGGTATTTTCATATTTTGATTGTTGTAATATTATTTATTAAATACTATATAAAATCACGTATGTTTAAACATAATTGCTTATTTAGTAACTTGATAATTGTGCAGCAATTCACATAGTTTTCATACAAGAAGTTCGCTGAAGAGATGATATGGAAGCGCTCTTCATTATTCGATTATAAATTAAATTAAGCTTAAAAATACTTAAATTAAATTCTTTTATAAACGAAAATTTACTATTATATTCAAAAATACAATTAAATTTTTATATAAAATCGATTTAGTTAGCCAATACTTTCGTCCTGAGCAAGAGGGATGTTTACGTTTGAACCCACTCTCAGGCCTTAGTTAAATGATAATGTAAAGATTTACTGCTGCGTAACGCTGCGTAACATCGTCACCTCGCATCGTAACGCTATAAAATACCGCTTAAAGCATTAAAAAAAAGACTTTAAAACTATATAGAATTTTAACGATGATTAAGAAAAGGGGGACAAAGTTACAAAAATGTAACAATATCTAATACAAAATATTATATTATTTAGGTTGAATTAACAAACAATTTAAACATAAAAATAATTTTTATACAATTTAATTCTATTTATGATCGTGTTTATGACTTTAAAAATTTTTTTGCCTCACGGCTTAGATAGACCTAGTTAAAGTAGTGTAATTCGATCCTTTTCTCTCCCTCTACATTTTGTAAAACAGACTTGAATAATAACAACAACAATAATAAAAATCCTACAGCCTTAAATATATATATATATTAATAAAAAAATTAATACACTTAACCTATAAGCAGGAAGCAAATAATTATTTAGAAATTTAAAATTTTGAATCTTAAATTTGTAAAGATTTATAAATATGAAGTAAGCTTTAAATATTAACTTTCTCTTAGTCTTTATTATTTTTTTAATAATTATTTTCCCTTCTTCAAGGATTAATTTTTATTTATAAAATTGATCAAGATTACAGGAAAGATTACTTTCTTAAGAAAACAAAAATATATCTCAGAGCGATTTCAAGATTTATGAAGAGAAAACTGGGTCGTTTATAAGCTAGACAAATGATAACAGATAGGAATAAAGCGTATGTAGGTCTGCCCGCATTTTTATTAAGGTTGTATTTCATCTCTTTGCATCCAAGGACGATGTTAAGATGATTCGATTCATCAAAATTCTCTTCTGATAATTTAATATAAAAAATCTCTTTCTACTAATGAATTTTGATAGGAATTTTATAGATTTATATAATCAAAATATGAATTTTCCTGCTTAAAATATCGATCCTTAACCTAAGATATATTACTACTTTCTGTATTATCGAAGTGTGCAGAGTTATCCTCATTAATATATATATATATATAGAATGACCCCAAGTTTTAACTTGTATATAATTAGAATATGAGGTGATTCTGTATATAAATAATTTCAATATTTATTTATTTTTTAAAAATATTTGTAACTTTATAGACAGATTTTATATGCTTTGAATATTCAGATCTTCACTTGGTGTTTATAAAATTTGCCTAATTTTTAGCTGAAATTAAAGAGAAAATGCATATTTTCTCACAGAAATTAATGAGAGAAAGATGTTTTGAAGCATTTTAGTTAAAGTTTTGGTATGTTGAGATACGAATTTCCTTGATGCATTTCAATTATTTACCAACAAAGCTGAAGTTAATTAGTTACGTTACTTTTTATTATTATTATTTTTTTAATAATTATTTTCCCTTCTTCAAGGATTAATTTTTATTTATAAAATTGATCAAGATTACAGGAAAGATTACTTTCTTAAGAAAACAAAAATATATCTCAGAGCGATTTCAAGATTTATGAAGAGAAAACTGGGTCGTTTATAAGCTAGACAAATGATAACAGATAGGAATAAAGCGTATGTAGGTCTGCCCGCATTTTTATTAAGGTTGTATTTCATCTCTTTGCATCCAAGGACGATGTTAAGATGATTCGATTCATCAAAATTCTCTTCTGATAATTTAATATAAAAAATCTCTTTCTACTAATGAATTTTGATAGGAATTTTATAGATTTATATAATCAAAATATGAATTTTCCTGCTTAAAATATCGATCCTTAACCTAAGATATATTACTACTTTCTGTATTATCGAAGTGTGCAGAGTTATCCTCATTAATATATATATATATATAGAATGACCCCAAGTTTTAACTTGTATATAATTAGAATATGAGGTGATTCTGTATATAAATAATTTCAATATTTATTTATTTTTTAAAAATATTTGTAACTTTATAGACAGATTTTATATGCTTTGAATATTCAGATCTTCACTTGGTGTTTATAAAATTTGCCTAATTTTTAGCTGAAATTAAAGAGAAAATGCATATTTTCTCACAGAAATTAATGAGAGAAAGATGTTTTGAAGCATTTTAGTTAAAGTTTTGGTATGTTGAGATACGAATTTCCTTGATGCATTTCAATTATTTACCAACAAAGCTGAAGTTAATTAGTTACGTTACTTTTTATTATTATTATTTTTTTCTTTTTAAGTAGTTCAATGTCATTTTATATTTTTAAAATAAATTTTTCTTAATTGATAACGTTGAAGTTAATATAATTAACTTGCAAATTAACTTAAATTTAATTTAGTAAATGCGTTAGAAAATTTATAAAAATAAGATTTAAGTAAATAATTATTTTAACTTACATCGTTACTTGATAAGTAACCATAAATTTCTAAATTTCCAAGACGTACGGTGCCTTGAAATGGTAAAAATCGTGTTCCTCGAGGTATACGTTGGTTTGTCCATACACAAACGCACGTGTCTTTTAATTTCGATGCATTTCTTTCGTTGTTGGTGACAACAAGACTCAATTCACCTGGTATGAGTACGCAGGTCTCCATAATGACTATTGAAAGGTATGGTGTAGCTATTCATAGGTATGGCACAACGGAGAAGCTTTTGGATACTTCTGTCCTCTGTCTCATCGCGAGGGCAATGATGGGGTCGGACATGCCGGCCTCAACAGGTATGCTGTCTTACCTGGCCACCAGGTGGAGCCCGAGTCCGGTGGGATTGTCGTCTCGGATGGGCGTGACCATGACCTTGTTTGACTGCTCCAGTTGGCCTGGCGACCGCAAATGGTTGAATAGTGTGTGCAAACACTGCTAAACTTGACTGGAGACGGATTGCTGACCACGTGATCTCAACGTCTTACACTTTGAAAGGTATCTATTATGTCAAGAAGGTAGTTCGCTGCCGTTGGAACGTCCTGTCGGTTGGCTGGTTTTTCGAGGGTTGTTACTAATTAGGTGTTCTTCAACCTCTCCCGTTTATAAACCACCAAATGGTACAGTGTTGTTCTTTTGTTCGATCCTTACTTCTACTGAAGATCGTATAATAAAATAAGTTCTATGTATAATTAAATATCTATCAATTATGCAAATTTTATACTATAATAAAAGCTTAGTTTCTTAAAGTCACTCGTGTAACATTTGTCTTATAGTTTATACATTGGTTACGAATTTATGCTTAAAATTAAAACTTTTTTTATAATAAAATACGTGTCCATTCGATAAAAAAACACTTATAAAATTAATAAAATAAATTATTTTCACGTGTGAAACGCATTAAAAAGCGCAACAATCAAGCTCTCTTGTTGCATGCCCTCGAAGACATCTTTAAGTAATCCAGGTAGGATGTTAAAATTAATGGGGGGAAGAGGGTGGAGTCATCTTCACAAAAACCCGCCTGTCTTGTCAAAATGATGTCGGGGCGGAGTTCGCATAATCATGTGACATATGTCAGAAAGACAAGACACTATATTAACCCCTAGGCCAAATTCCATTAATTCATTGTAAACTATTGGAAGATTTTTTGAAGACCTCGAGGAGAAAGGCGTTAGTTCTATAATATCGCGATTCTATTTTAAAATATTTCTGCATGTACTGTACTTATTATTATTCTGTACTCTTTTTTTTATTTTAAATTTTATTTTTAAGATTGCTCTCTTCACCTTAATGTCTTATCTTACACTTTAACTCGTAGCAAACGTCGTACTTTCAAGGCTGACAAAATTGCTTTCCTTTCGACCTCTTCACATCTTTTGCCATCCTGTCATCTTTGAAATACAAAACTCAGCATGACGTCTATCGTAGTTTATGTGTATAGCTAATACGATATTGTTGATTGTTACCTTTTTCAGATTGCTTTCACACCACCTGCTTCCATCTCTTTTCTACTCCTCCTGCTCTTTTTGCATTAAGAAAGGGTCTTTCTTCTTCTTCTTCTTATTCTTCTTCTTCTTTAAAATTGAATTTTTAAAGCTTTTTTAATCTTTAAAATTAAATTGAGCATTTCTTAACTGTTTAAAAAATCAATTCGTGTTTCCATTTTGTCTGTCCGTATGTCCACTTGTTTTCTACAAATATCTCATGAACCGTTTGAGATAAATGTATGAAATTTTTAGGAGGTCTTTAAGAATCTATCCTAAACTTTTATGCCAAATTTGATAAGAATTGAACCATTTAATCTTCAATAAATTTAGTGTAAAGGTTCCCTTATAAGATAGGGTTAACTTGAAGAACGTCATAAACGTCTATACAAATTGTTTTTTTTTTTTTAATTAAGAAAATATAAGATTATATTAATTAAAAAATGAATAAAATTTAATTATTATTTTATAAAAAACAAACTAAATATATAAATTTTCGTGTTTTCACAGTAAATTTTTATTTTTTTACCTCTAAAAGTTAGTTTCGTGGTTGTTGATCTCTAAAAATAAACCACTGACAATTTTATTTTTATTTTTTCTAGAATTTTTTTCAATTTTTAAATATGAAATCTTCTTTATTTTGTCCTTATTTTTTAATTTATAAGCTTAAGTTATTTTCTGTGATTATTTAAACTCAATTATTCATTTTCCTTTACGTGATTCATAAGACTATCACGCTTTATCATCATGTACATCATTTATTACCTAATTTTATAACAAAATTTATTATAGAACAAAAAAATATATAAAATTTTCTATATTTTACAACTAAATTTATACACGTTATCCTTTAAAATTACAATTTGAAAATCTCATTTTCAACTCGAGTAACATCTTTAGATCCACTTTCTTATAAAAGATGTACAACTCGAGATTCGATTTTATTATATTTACAACGTTTACTCGCCTACATTGACTCATTTCCTTTACGTATAAATCTCATTTATATTGACGTAACCCAAACTTATACAAAGATCTATAAGTTTAATTAACTTCTTTAACAACTCTAACCGACCAGCATCAGTCTATAAATAAAGATAATTGCGTTTTAATAGTTATTTATAGCTCTTAAACCGAAGAAAAAAATCTTTAATTTTATCTAAATTTCATTAAATTTTCTCATTTAACATGTAAAAAATAAGAAAAATAATATTTTATAGTTAAAAATAAATATATTTAAACTGTAGGGATGATTAAAAAATGGGTCAGAATGGATGGAAATTCGATCAAATTTAATAAAATTTAACTTATATTTTCACTTATAACTTATTTTTTTGTGTGTTAGAGATGATCTTAAGAATGTATAGACGATAATTTATCGCATCATTAATATCAAAATTGAGTTATAAGAGAAAAATGTGTTAGATATATTTATTCTCCTTAAGTAGCAGAATAAATCTAAGATGCTGATAGATAGTGGAGAACTAAACATGACGTTTTCCTTTCTGCTTCTCCGCACGCATCCACAGAATGACATAATCAATAAGCCATGACTTGGAAAGTGTGAGAAACCTTTACCATTTATATTCACTAAATCGATTCAGACATAGAATTCCTTCGATATAAATGTCTCTTTGTGTTAAACACATTTGCTGAATTGGTAAAACTGTCTTTAGATATATACAAATTGATCAAAGTTTAGTTAATTTATATTGATACGTAGGAGGATAAAAGAAGATTGTAACTAAAAAAATAAAGGAGAAAAATATTTAAATGTAATGTAAACAAAATAGAAACGTATGAAATAATACAGAAAAGTCAAAATATACAAATTAAGTTATTTAAATATATATATGTGTGTGTGTGTATGGTAATGTTATAAAGAAATAAACTGGAGAGGTAAGTAGGAATTTCTAGAGTTATAAA
Source organism: Centruroides sculpturatus (assembly GCF_000671375.1). Taxonomy (NCBI): domain Eukaryota; kingdom Metazoa; phylum Arthropoda; class Arachnida; order Scorpiones; family Buthidae; genus Centruroides; species Centruroides sculpturatus. The sequence goes on along the minus strand of NW_019384919.1, from coordinate 191,427 downwards.
CACATAACTGAGTTTTGTGATTACGTAGAGGAGATACGGTTGAATTTGCATAAGAAAATTTAGTAAAATAAGAGAATTTATCTAAAATTACAAAAGAAATTGTAGGAAAATGAAAGGTATTTAATTAGGAATGTGTAGAAAAGTAAAATATGCATAAAGTCATACGATGAAACAGAAGAAAATAGACATAATATAATTAAGGTCATGTATTAATATAAGATAATAGAATAGTGTAAAAAAACATATTTAGGATGATGTAAAATATTATGAAAAACAAGCAGAATGTAAATAAAGTCAATGAAAAATTCAATTTGAATCTTACAGAAAAACAAGGAAAAAGCAGCAAAGTGTAATTAAAATCACACATAAAACATTAGGACGGTGCTGAAAACATAAATAAAATGATGGTAAAAAGACAGAAAAGCAAGAAAATCAATAAAAAAAAAAATAATAGGAAAACAATAAAAACGCAATTAAAACACAGACGAAACAATGCGTTAGCAACAAAATACAATTCGAATCACACAATCAACAATAAAACAGAAGAAAAAATACAATTAAAATCACAGGAGAAATGAGAGAAAAAGAAGCAAAACTCAATTAAATCATACAAAAATTGCGACAAGGAAAAAAAAAAGAGGGAAAAACGAATTAATTATACAATTCATAAATAAAAACGAATTTATATATATTTAAATAATAAACCACTTCTAAATCAATTGGGAATCGTAAACGTTTCTACTTATTTTAATGAAATTAAATAAAATGTGAGATAGTTACCAGATGTTACATTCAATCTTTCTTAAAATGAAATGCTAGAAATTATTAAAAGTCGACTCTTTGATATTAAAAGGATAAATTCTTAATATTAAATCTGTAAATTGAAGTTAATTGAAAATCAAACAACATAAAAATGATTGGAACAAACGTTTCTAAATGCTTGCTTTTAATGACTATATTTGTCAATAAATTTGCTGTCTTCTAAATTAATTTATAAAGAATTTTGACATTTAATAGGAAATTTCTTGTATTTAACATTTTATTTTTTTTTATCTAGAAAATCCTTCAATTAAAAATAATTCAACATCCATCAAATTTTGCCATTCTATTGTTCCCTTTATCGAAATTTAAAGGGAGTTGTGAAGTACTTTATAAAAAGTAAATTAATCATGTTTATCAAGGGTAAAAAAAACCGAATTGTTTTCAAGGATATCGTGATTAAAAAATAGTCAAGAATTTACAGGAAAAGGTAAATACATTATCGATACGTTTGTTGAATTATTAAGTGTTTAGGGGGTGTCGAGTTTTATGAGCGTAGTTTAAGGATCGTTAAAAAAATTCCTTGTTTATATACGTTTTTTAGGTCGAAAATTTGATAATTATAGATAATTTTCCTCGTAATTTCATAGTGTTTATGTAGAATAAATTTGTAGAATCGTCTCTTAAAGTTGACTCCATATGTAAAATCATTGTGTAAGGAAGTAGCTCTTCAATGTTTAAAATATCAAAAATAAAAGGTGTTTATGTAATAAATACTAACAATTTTTACAATATAAATACGTATACACACGATAAAAACTTAAAAATAAAATTTTTGAGGTATTTACAATACGTTTATGGACACGAAAGATTTTCGTTGTTAGACAAATCCAAGCCAAAGAAGTGTCACCGAGTTGTCAAATATGGAAAGAATTCTAAAAAGCTCGAAAAATAATTAAATTATAAGCTCTATATTATAAACAAATTCATTAAAATAATAAGATTTATACGTTTTAACATCTCTAATTCGATGTAGGAAAAAATAAAGATTGTTTGAGTTTACATAACTTCCCTTCTATCTAGTAAATTTAAATTTAGTATAATAATTAATAAATATGATTTTGAAAAATTAATATTTGAAAAATATTAAGGAAACAAGTTCGAAAATAAACACTTTTAAAAGACAGACGTAAAGAAATAGAAAAGAGAATTATGACATGATGTCGCCTGAGGGATACGACTAGAGTGTTTATCTCAATACTTGACATCAGAAAACATTGCAGAAGCAAAGAAAAAGGAGAAGACAAAACAGACGAAGCCAATTACTATGATAAGAAGAAGAGAAACTGTATTTTTTTCCCTACAAAGAAAATCTCTTATATCATGATTTTATTCATATTTTATAAACATCCAAGAAATCAAAATACAATTTTTTTTTAATTTTTAAAAATAATTTCGGTTTTAAAATAAAATTCAAATCGTAAAGTAAAAACCAGTTTAAAAAAAGTCCGCCAAAGTTAATTAAACTTGTCAATTTCACTTTTGAAATTTTTAAATTCTCAATACTCGTTCGTGGCGCCATCTGTTACTAATTTCATTGACTATTTAATGAATTTATTAATCACGTATCGATTTTTCGAATTTCAAAATTAATTCGAAAAGTTTTATTAAGTCGTAAATACCAAAAAAAAAAAACTTAAATTTTCTCTTGGCCATTGAAATAAATTTTTTCCATATTTTTAGTACGATAATTTCTTTATATATTTTAACATTGTTACTGTGTTATTAAGTGTAATTTATGTCACGATGCTGATACTTTATGCTGCTTAGTATATATATTTTTTATATTACTAAATCACTTTTATAACACTTTCTCATCATTTATTCCTTTATTTATTTAAGATTTGACCTACAAGACTTCATAATTAATAGCATGAACATCACAAATCATAAGAATTTTTATGGAGTTACAAGAATGGTTGGCAAATTTTACCTTAGGCTGATATTTTAAAGTAAAAATATAAATTAAATATTAAATAAATAAATAATAAAATTCAGTAAATAAATTATTATACAATTAAATATAATTTATTATTAATTAATATATACAAATATATGAAAATTCGAAGTTAAAATCTAAATAGAGACGTCGATGTAGATGAAACATGGGAAAATACATGTAAAAGTATGAATATATATCTATAAATTTGATAATTATACAGGTGTTATGTATATGAGTATCAGCTGTATAATCTGTATAAGTTAATTTTTAATATAAAATTATAATGTTTATTGGCTGAAAATATTGCTAAAA
>NW_019384919.1:184268-188314 GCF_000671375.1 Centruroides sculpturatus | reverse complement strand
ATATATATATATTGTTTTTAAAATAAAAAGGGTTTTTATTTGTTTAAAGTTTAATTTATTCCTTCTCTTATACATGTTTCCAGACGTGTAAATTATGAAATACATGTATAGGTAAGGAATTATATATATATATATATCTTTGGATGGTGTTGCAAAAACGATTGTCCATTATCGTGATTTCCCACAGTCTAGATACTCTTAACAGTAGCAATTATAGTAATGCTTTTCGGATAAGATGGAGAGGAATGTGTATACGATAGCTATGATTCTACTGAATTGCTATAGGATTCTGTAAGCAGAATAGGATAACGTTCGCTTGAAGAATTTAAGAGGAACCATCTTGACAGCAATAGTTTGAAGGTATGTGCAAAATGTTCAATATATGAAGACAATTTCGTTTCATTCAACTGACTTACTGGATCACTTGATATATATGTGATAGATAACGACAGTGTGAAGTAAAAATGCCATGTTTTTCACCATAGGTACATGTTTGTTTACAGAGAAGATCTTTATATATAGAATGCTTTATTGTGTTTCTACTTTCAAGAATTTTATACTGTATTTGTTTATGTTATTATTGAAGGATATTTTTCACATTCTTCTTCTTCTTCTTTTGATGACTTTCAATGAACGAAAGATAAAGATTAGAAAGATCAATATAAACATTGTAGCATTAAGGATATTCAATTTAAGGTATTTGAAATGAAGATTTAAAGCTTAAAAATTAAAATAAATATTAATTAAGTTTTAGAAATAGGTTGTTTTCTATTTTGCTTTTCTAGTTTTCAAGTATAAGGTGGAAACTCATCCCGTTTATCCTGGATTATCTTAGTTAAATTTTCATAATTTTAACATTGAGTAAAGTAATTTAAGATAGTAGAACTTATATATTAAACTTTTATATGTAACTGTTACGGGATAAATGAAGAATGGAATAACTAAACGTATGACAAAGGTACGCTCGACGTAAATATTTTTTTGATACCTAAAGGATTTCAAATGTCGTCTCGACCAGTATGTGGCTGACAGCTACTCACTATAACAGTGATTTGTATAACAGATTCTATTTTCTTGGACAACGTTGATTTTTCCACCAATAGCGCATTGGACCTGTCACATGCAGCCTTTCTTTCCAATGACAAGGGAATTGCAAAAGTCAAGGAGTCATTTACATGGAAATAGAATCAAATATGCAAGAGAAACATAGATTTTTTGATCATTAGTTGTTTCTATTATTTGTAATTTTAGATTATAAATTTGTAGAGGGAGGGATTTGTAGATATTTCATTCATAAAGTAGTACACTTAAAGAGCAGATTTTTCTCTAATAAATAAACAAAAATGTTAATGCTTTAAAAAAAATGGATATATTTACAATTATTTTTTTAATATACGTTTATAAAAATATATTTTTTAAAAGCATTTCAATAAGATAAAATTATACTTTAAACGTTTAAATAAGTTTAATAAAAACAATTTATCGCATGTTTATAAATGTCTTTAAAAATATTTAAATTTTAATAACATTAAATTTATGTTTGAAAAATAAAAATATATATACATTTACATATAATTNTTGAACAAGATACTGACAGTTCCATAAAATCTCCTTCCTAGACGGACTTGTCAACTATGATTGTCTTCGACGCAAGAGATTGGATGTGGAACATCAAGTGGAAGTGAAAGCTCATTCATTCCAAGAGTGTTTAGACGAATGTGTCAAGAGATTGGGTCACTCTTGCCAAGCTGTCACCTACAGTTCCGGATATTTATCTTGCCGATTTAGTACAGATCAGGACAATAAGAGAAGTGGACGACCAAAACTAGTGGATGACAAATATTACGATTACTACGAACTTAAGTGGCGTAAGTAATGGATGGAAGAGGAGACTATTAAAGGCACTAAAAACATTAAAACGATACTGAAAAATAATTAATTCTACAAATACACTGTTGCTTTAAACTCGTTATTTTAAAATTTAAATAGCAATATAAAATAATCAACATTTATTCATTCCTTGAGTTATTAATTGCGAATCACTAGCAATATTTTAAAATTTAGTACATGGAATATATTCCCTCAGAGACGTGTAGGCCTATTTGTTTTAAAAATGATAAATCCAACAGAAATTACACCAACACTTTCAATTTCTTCTTCATTCAAGTCACAATATTTTTCATTTTTGTTTAATTATATTTTAATTTAGATATATTTAATTCGTTTATTGAATATTTTAATGTTAAAAGTCTTAATATCAGTCAACTGTATTTTAAATTTTAAGCTATTATAAATTGTTGTATCATTTTGAAATATATTAATTCATTCCAAATTATTTCCAGTGCGAGGAGCTCCTAATCAAGGACATCCAGGAGGATATCCAGGAGGAAGTCACGGATATCATGGAAATCATTTTGGTAGTCGTTCTGATAATCCTGGAAATAGCTACAGTCCCTTTGGACCGGGTGGAAATTATGGAGGACAATTCGGACCTGGATACATTCAAAACAGTAACTATGGACATCCTCATGGTGGAGGGTATGGCGGAATTCAACACGGCAGCGGTTATGGTGGAATGCCTCAAGGAAGTGGTTACGGCGGCATTCATCATGGTAGCAGTTATGGAGGAAGACCAGGATCTTACGAGAGAAATTGGCACAGACCAGGACCATCTTACCCATATGGAAACAGATTTCGACCTCCGATGTATCCTCCTCGAGGTCCTCCTCCTATTCATGGAGGTTATCCTCCTCTTCCACCTCGTGGTCCACCATTTCCTCAGGGTGGAGGTCATCCTCCTCCTCCTCCTCCATTTATGCCCGGTGGCTCTCCAGAGATTTGTAAACCTGGAATGCTAGGAATGTTTCGAAGAGTAGGAACTGGATTGCGTATGAGAAACTTTTATATCCGTCGAGTTGTGAGAGCTGAACGAATAGAAGAGTGTGAAAAGGCTTGTATGGACGAAAAGGACTTTTCTTGTGTTGCCTTCAATTTTAGGTAATAAATTTAATTATAATTAAATAATTTAAAAATAAAAAAATTATAATAATAACTAAATGATTTTATTATTTCTAAGGAAAGAAAATGAGGGAAAATTCGTTAAAAAATCACTAAAATTTCTAGTTTTTTTTATTGCTTTTTTTTGTATATTTGCATTGACAACTTAACTTTTTTTTATACTAAAAAAACTTTTGCACTTCACACACTTCACTTTCTAAACTTAGTTTTGTAACTGATTGATTGCATTTTTAAATTACCACATGGCAAAAAAAAATTGATTACTACTCAAAGTTTTAATATCAAGCAAAAAGTTTAAAAATAAATTATTATAAGCAAAAAGTTGGCTTATAAATAATGTTAAAAATGGATACAGAAAAAAAGAAACAAGGCATGATATTTCCATTAGTTGTTGAAGTTATTTTTTCCTTCCTTTCTCTTCCTCTTCCTCCTCCTCCTCCTCCTCCTTCTCCTCCTCTTCTTCTTCCTTGTTTTCACTTGCAAATAATTTTTAAAAAACAAAATTATAGAATATATTTGTTTAGATAAAATTATAAAATTATCATATAATAACTTTATTTTAATGTTATTGAATGATTCAAAAGATCGTATCTTTCAGAAACTATAGCCCTTTGTTATTCTTTTACCAACTTTTCTTTATGGAAACGAATTATATAAAACGATTCAGGAATTTTAAATAGGAATAAACACACTTTTAAGTAATGGAAAGGATTTATCTAAGCGTACTTGACTTTATTTTCATTTTTTCCCCCTTCATCTTTTATATTACTTTCTCTTGTTTTTATAAGAATATTTTCTTGATTTTTTTCTTCTATTTCTAAAAATAAAAATAAAAAAGAAAATTCCATTATATATTTCTGTTTGTAATAAAATAAATTAAGTAAAAAATCTTCCTAAACTTCTAAAAAATTATATTTAAAAAGAATAATTTTTATTTATTTATTAAGCAATAAAAAATTCTTTTTTCATCTGTAATGCTGCAACTATTTAATTAATTTTATTAGAAATATATATATTAAACTAAAGAT
>NW_019384919.1:179153-182872 GCF_000671375.1 Centruroides sculpturatus | reverse complement strand
AAAAAAAAAAACAGAAATTTAACTTATTTTTTTTATTTAAAAAATTGTTTTTCCTTTTCGTTTAAATATATTTTTCCATTTTTATTTTCATACACATTAACCCAAAAGTCAGTTAACTGAAACGTAAAGAAGCCAGTTAGTTTGGTTAAGTGATTTTTGGGCCACCCTTTATATTAAACAAGATCTAAAAATGTAATTTAGTATTGTTTATATATTTTATTTTATTTTTTATTAGTTATATTTAAACAATTTTATTAATAATAATTAATTATTATTAAAATTTTAAGAGTAAATGTATAAAAATTGCGGTTTTTTTAATATGTTATTAAGTATAAAACATAAAGATAAAGGTATATTAAAAACTTTATAAATTCCAAGCAGTTAAAAAGAAATTTATAGGATATAACCACGGGCAATTTGAGCATTGTTTTGTAGTAAATCCTCCCTATTACCATGCACCAAGCATTCCATTATAAAGTATTAGAACTTCACCTATTTATCGGATCATTTATTTTCAGGTGCAGGTAAAGCTCAGCTGAACCAAAACTATTGGCGACTCAACTATTTCCCTACGGAGACGTAATAATTCTGTCAAAGTACCATTCACTCTACAGTAAAGGACAGTTCTACATCAATATCTCTTTGCGTTGTCTTCGCAGTACAGAATTCACTAAGAAAAAGGAGAACAAAAGGATTTAATGTTACACGTGGGACGTAGTTGGTTATATAAGTCACTTTGACGTCGGAAGGAGTGATCAACTCATACATTGCACCTCATGAGAAGCCAAGTAAGACACAATAGGTGCCATCTCTTTCTTGGCACGAGTCTCTGGGGGATAGTAATGCGACGAAAGACGTTCCTGCTAAAAAACAAAACAAAACAAAACAACAACGTCACCCCCTCTGAAATGAGTGAGTGAAATGTGTTGACAAACGTAACAGTTTGATACGTTAAAACATGAAACGTCACAAAGGTTATGATAGATTTATTCAGTAGTAAAGGTGTTTTAAATATGGTCTTTTACCACCTTTAAATCTATCTCCTCTTCCCTTATAGAGTTAGAAAGGTGGTGAGTTTTAAGATAAAACATATATACTTATATTCGTGTTAAAATTTATTATTTTATAATTAGAAATATCCGGAATCTGTTTACATAGAAGCAAATTATGTAGTGATGAATTACAACATTTAAAAAAAAAACTGAATTAAAATACAGTTTGTTAATTTGTTTCTTCTTAAAAATAGTTTATTTAACATTAATAAAATGATAAGAGACTAACTCATTTTTCATATTTGTTAAAGAGAAAATGAAAAATGGATCCATTCTGACAGAACCGCATGATCACCGTTAATAAAAATTGAAAAAGTATCCTCAATCCGATCGAATAATTCGCTCGAAAAAAAATAATAAAAAATAAAAATAATATTAATATACATATAAAAAATAATTAAAATAAAGTAAAATAAATATCTTTCTTTAAAAAATAATAATTTTTTAACATTAAAATGACATAAATTACAGTTTAAAAAAAACGAATGATTGTTAGCGTAAATGATATAGAATATCGTATATTTAGCGTGAAATTCTCGTTATACGCAAGACATTTTTGTATCTCAATAATAATCTTTCATGCAAAAAAAAAACATTTTAAAATAATAAAGTGTCAGGTCAAGGAAGTGTTTCGTGAAATATCTATACAAAAGAAGAACCCCATTAAAATTACTAAAATGAAAAAAAGGGGGGGGTGGCTTTTTACAAAAATCCATTGTCGGATCTGATGATGAGAATATCCCATAAAGCTAATTGGATTTGATGAGACTCTCTATAAATAATTTAATCTAGAAAGTCTTGTGCTGTTGACAAGTCTGTATCTAAAATACAATTAACGAAAAGTCAAGAAGGATCTGGTGAAAGAAAACGATTTTCCTTACTACACTCTGACCACAAAGTCAGATTAATTGCTGTCATCAGGCAATGAATTAAACGTGTCTAGTGCATACCACTTGCTACTATATTGTCGACAGTTCTAGCACCATTTACTTGAACTACCTTGTTTATATATATATATATATATATATATATATAAGTTTCTATAGAACTCAATTCTATAAGCCATGTAAGAGAGGCTTCGCTAATACTCCTGAAAAATTTGGGGGGTTGTTTTTAACACTAGTTCAAACTCCTCACAGTTGAAGGAATTGTTTGGCATAAACATTCAGAATATTTATATCTTGATTTTTTCCGTATTATTTAAAACTGGTTCTACATTCTTCAACTAACTAATCATAACATTATGAAATAAGCGACATTAATGTCAGTGAGAAAAGACCTAATACTCCAAAAATAAAGCAATACAATACAATTTAATGCTATCATCGTATTATGCTCTATACGTGCAATGTTTTTTTTTTATTTTTATTTTTAACTCTGCTCTGTGGGCACTAAGAGGGCCTCTTCTAGCAAGCCCATTAAGGTTCGACCAGGCCCACAATGGGGCGGCCGGATGGGGCCCGATATATCCGGATGGACCCCCGAAAAATTCCTGGGGATTTTTCGACCCTGGGTCCTCCAGAGCGGTAGACTGCCACCTTGATCGCTCGGCCATCCGGTCGTCCATGCAATACGTTTATACAGAATGGCCCAAAATGTAGTTAACTGCCCTTTGAGTATTTCAATTCTGCGTATGAATACAGTGCAGATTGCAAATTAAGTTTTAGATAAACGTTTCCCTTTTATAGAATTGGAGGAAACAAAAAATTTATTATTTTAATATGGTAGCAATTTATCAAAGCAGTGGTTATTAATTGACAGACTTTTGGGTGACCTTGGATAACGGGAATTTTATTACGAGTTGCAATAGAATATTTCAATAATAAAATTTTCATTATGCGCTATTAAACAGTAAAAACATAAATTAATTTAAAAAAATTAAGTTCACTTGAATGATTACACATCAGTAGCGTACGAAGGTTGATCAGAAAAACGTTACAATACTTAAACATTTCTAAAATTAAGTATCTGTTTTTAAACGTACAGTTTGGTTTTTTTAATGGGTAAATATTTTTCTGGTGCCAAATATGAGTTGATATTTAGATTAATAGCTCCCAATCGAATTGCATCAGATATATCAGTATCAGTGTATTAATTATAAAACTGGCTATAACTATTAGTATTGTTTGTACAGACACAATTACAGTTAACATAAACTATCTCCAGTTTTGAGTTCGAGACTGCAACACCAAAATGGCAAAAGTAGGGTTTCTCAAACGGGATCTCGGTTGTTTTTTTAACCCAGGGAATTTTTCATATCCCGGGAAATCCCGCAAATTTCTTAAAAATTCACTTTTTTCTTATTTTGTGTTAAGGTTGAGGAAATTTTGCAAATAGAAAGTATAATTAATGCATAAACTGTCGGAATACATTTGTATTTATTAATTTTAAACCTACTTATTAGATTTTTTTAAATTTTTGCTCGTTATGGTCTGTCACAAATGGTTAATAATCAATACGTAGCTTATTTATGGCAGGACTCTCAAAATTCTTTATCTACACCTGGAATAATTGTGCTTATGCTGTCTTAATTTTTAACCATGCCCAGTAGTTTCAATAACTGCGTAACGCCAAGTTGTGCAAATTGGGCAAGGATACAAACGAGTACGAAGTATGTAATTATGAAGTTTTTCTTCATAACCTGATTATTAAAGACAAACGAACTGC
>NW_019384919.1:167191-173728 GCF_000671375.1 Centruroides sculpturatus | reverse complement strand
TTGTACTATAAAAAAAAGTATGAAAAAATTAAAATATTAAATAATATACATGAATTATTAATAAAATAAATAATATATTTACTTCTTTTAATGGAGATGTTAAGAAATGGAATAAAATAAAATAATTTTGGGAAGCAATTTAATTTATATGTTTATAACAATTTCAATAAGATTTAAAACTTTATTTTTTATTTAAAAAAATGAAAAAAAAAAGCAACAGAAAGTGGAATTTTGTCTTCGTAAGAATCAATTGTAAAGTAATTTAAATTTCTCTTCTTGCTCTTCTCCTTTTATTTTTTATTTTATTTAACATTGAAAAAATATGTGTTTATTTATAATACTTTACTTCTGTAAATGTATCTGTAATGTAATTTTATTTCTACCAAACTTAAAGAATTTTATACTTTATCAAATTCCAGAGCTTATGAAATGAAACAGGATTGCCCTTAGGTGAATGTAAAGAGATTGAAGTAACTAGAAAAATACTATGATTCTATAACTTTCCTACCAAGTTATATTGCAAAAAGAAGATTTTTTTTATGATTTCATTCTTGTATAAATATANCGTGTTAAAATTTATTATTTTATAATTAGAAATATCCGGAATCTGTTTACATAGAAGCAAATTATGTAGTGATGAATTACAACATTTAAAAAAAAAACTGAATTAAAATACAGTTTGTTAATTTGTTTCTTCTTAAAAATAGTTTATTTAACATTAATAAAATGATAAGAGACTAACTCATTTTTCATATTTGTTAAAGAGAAAATGAAAAATGGATCCATTCTGACAGAACCGCATGATCACCGTTAATAAAAATTGAAAAAGTATCCTCAATCCGATCGAATAATTCGCTCGAAAAAAAATAATAAAAAATAAAAATAATATTAATATACATATAAAAAATAATTAAAATAAAGTAAAATAAATATCTTTCTTTAAAAAATAATAATTTTTTAACATTAAAATGACATAAATTACAGTTTAAAAAAAACGAATGATTGTTAGCGTAAATGATATAGAATATCGTATATTTAGCGTGAAATTCTCGTTATACGCAAGACATTTTTGTATCTCAATAATAATCTTTCATGCAAAAAAAAAAACATTTTAAAATAATAAAGTGTCAGGTCAAGGAAGTGTTTCGTGAAATATCTATACAAAAGAAGAACCCCATTAAAATTACTAAAATGAAAAAAAGGGGGGGGGGTGGCTTTTTACAAAAATCCATTGTCGGATCTGATGATGAGAATATCCCATAAAGCTAATTGGATTTGATGAGACTCTCTATAAATAATTTAATCTAGAAAGTCTTGTGCTGTTGACAAGTCTGTATCTAAAATACAATTAACGAAAAGTCAAGAAGGATCTGGTGAAAGAAAACGATTTTCCTTACTACACTCTGACCACAAAGTCAGATTAATTGCTGTCATCAGGCAATGAATTAAACGTGTCTAGTGCATACCACTTGCTACTATATTGTCGACAGTTCTAGCACCATTTACTTGAACTACCTTGTTTATATATATATATATATATATATATAAAGAGAGAGACTATATATATATATATATATAACTATAGGTTATGCTTTCTTTCCTTTACACCTAGTCCAAACAATGTAGAAATTAATTAGATTGTTTTTATTAAAGGATTCCTTCTTTCTGTTTTATTCTTTCACCAAAAGACTACCGGTTTCTTTTTCCTCTCGAAAAACCGTTTGGAAAAAGCAAGAAACAATCCAATTTCTTCCAATTATCTGTTATCGAGCCCAGAATTAAGCTGTTGTTTACTTTGATTGAAAATAGTCTTTCTAACAAAAGTAGTTTCTAATCAAAATTTCATTTAGAGTTTTTTTTTTACTCTTTGTCTTTGTTGCTTACTTAAGTTAGTAACATATTTAATCCGTGAAACGATTTAAATAGACATTAAATGAGGAATTTATCTTTAAATTTTGTTAAATTTGCAACGTTTAAGTCAAAATGACATTAATTATAATTAAATTGCTAATTATTTACATGCGATAGTAGTATTAAAAATATCGAATTTATTGATTTTCTATGCTGTAAAATACAGTAAAAATGGCATTAGTTATGTGACAAAATGATTAAACGTACTGTATTGTACAGTATATAAAAGTCGTTAGTAGGCATTCAATAAGTTTCAGTGTTGAACACATAGTTGTTGTGTATTATAAACAGGTTGAAATGATTACAATGTGATCTAGATAATGAAGTGACACCAACAAATCTGCGCTTAGAAGTTACAGATTATAACATGTATACCACATGAACCATGTAATAGGCGTCAACAAGTAAAGTCCTTTTGTATATAATTACTGCATCAGCTCACAGTGTATCAGTGTCAGATGAAATGAAGAGGATTTCGACAATTCTGTCATCTTTCCTCTTATGACAACGAGACAATCTACTACTATATACTGTATTATAAACTCCACTTGACTATAAATGCTAGATAAAGATGATAAGGTTAACCTAAACATAATTACAAATTTTAGTTTAAAGTGATCATAGAGTTACGACTTCATTAAAATCATTTGGCTTAATGATATTGTTATGATGGAAGACAATTGACAACAAGCTTTGTAATCTGTAATATTGTTGTTATAGGAATTAATAATAAAATGAAATTGGTCAAGTTATCAACGTCTATAACCGAAAATTTAAATGGTTATTTCGGAAATGTTGTTTAATATTAACGTTTATCTATAACGGATCTTTAAAGGGGGATATTTAATATTTGCCACTTCTAACTAACAGCTTATGGTTATTTTATGATAATAGTCATTTAAGGCAATTATTATCTTGTTACTGTTATGACGAATTTATCTTCAATATGGTTATTTTTATTATTGTCATAAAGTCAGTATCACTTACCGACTACATTTTTGTACTTTTGATCACTTTTAAAAATGATTTTTATGCCTTTTTCTGTTTTATAAATCGTAAAAATGTTAAGAAGATCTTTAATATTAAATATTTATATCATTTTTGTAAAAAAAAATCATAAAAATGTATAACAATTTCCATTTTTTTTAGATCAATTGATTCATCATCGTGTTCTGGGTTTTACTATTACTCGCAAGCTCTATATCCTCTTTCTCTCTTATATATAGAAAAAAAGTAGAAAGGAAAATTAAGTTTTCTTTGCTATTTTCTTCTTCACTTCGTTAATATTATGTTTGGAAGTTTTGAAGCAATATCTTTTCTCTAGAGGGACAGTACTCATTGTTGGAGAACGGACAAGTGTAGTGAAAGATAGCAACACCAGCTGTTGGCTTTCATTATTTGCTCTAGACGTTCTTTCCAGTAGTTGGCTGTCAAGTGCAACAGTCTTAAATTCTAACCAAAATTTACAGTTATTGAAACAGTGTGTGACAGGGTTATCTGAGTAAAGTAGTGTTAGTATCCCACATGATGCATACAAGTCAGTTATTTATTGTGACAAACAATACTGTATCAAAGTAGTAATTTTTTGAAAATTTTATTCTTTATGAAAGTATCAATTGAGATAAAAATGCGTGTTATATAGTTATGAAACCATTTTGTAAAATTTTATACGTTTTCTAAGTGTTCTTTTCTGATTTTTTGGATAGTTTACACCCTCACTTTTTATAGTTAAATGTATAAATAATATGAAGAAGAAAGGCATTTTTTTCTTAACGATTAATATTATAGAAAGATTAAAAATATTTTAAAGCTTATTCAAGCATTTTTACGTATAACTTCGCTTATTGATTTAAATATAAATTATATATGGAAGAAATCTTATATCTTTCTTCAGAAATTTAACACGATTTTACCATTTTTATTTCTGAAAATATCTTTAAAAATTTACTTAAATGACATTCACATTATTGAGTAGAATAACACATTAAAAATAATTGATAACTTCTAAAAACTTCTCTTTATTGTTATTGCTATAAATATATTTCTATAATAGATAAAAGTTATAAAATATTTATATTGTTATTGTTATAATAAATGAGTAAGATCTTCGAAAAGGTACATTCAGCTAGAAATCTAAGAAGTTACTTCAACACTTCAGAAACCATAAATTGTTTCTTTTTCTTTATTTCTTCTTCTTCTTCTTCTTTCCTTCTCTCTCATATACCATTTTTACGTTGACATTTTTCACAGGAATCACAGACATCATATAATTTATAAATTGATATCTGATTCTATATGAATGACAGTTCTAAAATATACAATCTTTCATTTTTATTGTATATAACTTTAAGCAATATACAACCTCTAAGAGGGAAAGAAAAGAACAAATAAAATTTTTTTTTTTAAATTTTAGTAATAACAAAGCAATTTCTACAGCAATAATCGCACAGGGTGATATGAAAAGAAGCATTCTATTCACTTTCTATCCCAACACGTGTTACATTCATAGAAACAAGTGTTGAATTCTGACACAACAGAAAGTCAAAGAAGAAACTAGAGAAAGCTGAAGAGAAGAGAGAATTTATTTGCATTTTAAATGCAAGTCAATTGAATTCTTTCCTTTTTTTTCCTGTTCTTAGTGGATAAAGTCATACCGTGACAAGTTCAGAAATATGTTCTCTACCTTCAGCTATCGAAAAATGGTGTCGGAACAGATATATGTCGATGATTTATTCATAACCCGTTCAGATTCCCTATCTTTCACTTTTACCTCGCAACATCTCAAGAATATAAGATGTTACATCAGTAAATAAAATTTTACCAAAAATCTTACAAATTTAGAAGTTATTGTCCAATAAATTTTACTAACTTTGATGAAGTAGAACACGTTTCATTTGATAAATATAATTTACATCGTAAAGAATTCTCCTTACTTCTTCGTAACTTTTAACAGTAATAATGTTATCGAAGGTAAAATATATATATATTTTATTTTAAAAAATTTAATTACTATTATTTTATAATTCAAAAAGTAGATATAAAATTTATTTCTAAATTCGAATTTTCACAGATTTAAGTTTATTTAAGTGTATAAATATTAATATTAAAATATCTAGCATTGATTTAAAAACACGATTTCTCATTTGAATATTTGAAAAGATCAAATGTATTTTATTTATTTTATTTTGAATATATAAAAATTGTATATATATAAAGTGTCATATATATTATACATATATTTATTTAAATAATTTATATGTTATATAATCTAAAAATTATTTTTATTATAGAATACATTATTATTGTTAGAAGATAGACTCTAGACTGAAGAAAGAGAGTGAAGGAATGAGAAAGAGGATAAGAGTATTAATATTTAAAAAAGAATAAATTATTTAATATAAAAATATAATTAAAGATATAATTTTATTAAAGTAGAAAATAATTTTACAAAATTGATAGGATTATTTTTTTTTTATTAGATTCTTCAAAGATCATAGCTTATCTTTGCCTTGTTACATCCATCTAACGTTTACTATAACATCGTGGCATGTTTCATCATAAACGATTATTACAGTCTTTCTATTTTACGAAACGATCGTAAAGTTTCTTCTTCATTTCATTTTACGTAAACTGGACAGGTTTGGTTGGATAACGACTGGATACACAGTAAACAATATCTTCCTCCCTCAAAAAGAAAGAAAAAAAAAATCGATATATGGCGAGATTTAAGAGTAGAAAGCTTACTCTTTCTCAGTTTTCACATCTCCTTACCTAAAATAAGTGATGAATAAACCTGTAAAATAATTTCTCATAAGCTGTCTCATATAGCATCATTGGAAAAGAAGGATGCTGAACTTTTATCTATTCGAATGGGATTAATCAGTTAAGATGAGTACCAATTAAACCTTATTTATATTATCTTCTTACACATTTAAAAAGAGTTATATAATAAATCAATGAATTTTTAAGATGATTAAAATTTGAATAATTAGTAATGCTTAACAGTAGGAAAAAAAATATATTGTTAATATGATTATAAATATATCGTCTACTATTAATTATATTTATGATAATGTTTAGTTTAATGTGTAATAAAGTATTCATTTTTTTAAATTATATTATAACGAATAATTTGATTTATAATGATTAAAGTAATACAGCCGAAACGTATCAAAGTGTATAAAGTTAGAAATCATGTTTACTAATAAACATTTCTGCATAATTTACTCATATACATGCTTACTTAATCCTCATATAATGTAGTCTATAAAGTTTCTGTTAACAAATAATTAATCATAGTTATATTTAGATGTCAACCACACCACTATTTACTTACTTCATGTAAATAAATACAGTCATAAAAATCATAAATTTTGAATTAAAAATGTAAATTATTATCATTAAACTTAATAAAAATCAGATTTAAAATAACATATAATAAATTATTATCATTACATTTCATTATTATTATTATTATTTTTTAAATTAAATTTAATTTTATAATTTCTTTTTTAATTTCAAATTCATACAAATTATAATTAAAATTATAATTTGATTTTATTTATAATTAAATAGTAAAAAAAATTATAAACATTTAGATATTAATTAATTAAAAATTACAGGATC
>NW_019384919.1:159088-165085 GCF_000671375.1 Centruroides sculpturatus | reverse complement strand
ATGTTTATCCCCCAGAAGGTTATAATTTAAGCAAATTAAATTAATATTTATTATATAAACAAGCAAAATTATATATAAATATATTAATATAAATTTATTGAATTAAATTTAGAGAGATTCCACATTAATATTTACTGAATATACAATATAATTAAATATACAATTTTAAATGGTTAAATTATATTTATAAGTATTATATCCATTATCTTAATATTTCATACACGAATTTAATCATAAAATCAACGATATATGGAATCTATATTTCAGTAAAATGGCATTCGTATGATTTCCAAATAAAGATGTGTGCTATTCCACAAATTTATATTGCTTTAATTTTCGTCATTCGTAAGGATCAGTATTATATATACAGTATATACACAGAATTATACTATAAAATAAAGTGCATTTAAACTATTAATAAAATTAAAGCAAAAGGGAGTAAGGAGATGAAGATATATACGTATACATTTAACGATTCTACTTGAAAATCTATTATGATTCGAAACAAGTAATTCAACTC
Source organism: Centruroides sculpturatus (assembly GCF_000671375.1). Classification (NCBI taxonomy): domain Eukaryota; kingdom Metazoa; phylum Arthropoda; class Arachnida; order Scorpiones; family Buthidae; genus Centruroides; species Centruroides sculpturatus. The sequence continues at coordinate 164,565 of NW_019384919.1, read as the reverse complement.
ATCATAAAATTTCTTGTAAGAATAATATCTGTAAATATTCACTTAACAAAGTTTAATATTTGTAAATATATAATAGTTTATGATCTAATTAATGAGGTAATAACATTATTCTCATCTCTATCTTTAAGTATAGGTTACGATTGAAGTACTGTACATGTTTCTAGAAGTGATATTTTTATTGTTTTCAATTAATTCTTGAAAGGGGGGGTTTTAATTTCGAAAATTGATTAATGAGAAATATTAAACGAATGTGAGTAGATTAAAATTAAAATAATTAACATTTGTCATTGATAAAATGAGTAATAAACCTAGTCGATCCTAAACTGTATAGCATTTTATTACCGGAATTGTGGTTGAGTTACAAGTCAGTGGCATTGTTCTCGGTTTTCAACTGGGAGTTCTGTGCTAACCATATCATACTTCAAGTTGAACAAACAGATCGGAAAACCTAACGGCCTCATTAGTGGAAATTTACTGTTGCTATCAATTAATGTCAAAATGTTCTCCTACTATGTCGTATCCTATACAATTAAATCGTATTGCATATTGGTACCTCATTTTCCAAGTATCTTATGGCTTTATAAGATGGGATATCGAATGATCTCTTTGATAGTGATATTAATTCAATGCCTAACGTTTATCTATAATGTTATAACTCTATTCGAATCACTATCGATTTTAAACATTATCATTATATTTGTATACTGCATAATGACTTCATTGTAATGGAAATTATTGTAAAATTATAAAATTAAACTTTGTAATATAAAATTTAATTTAAAGATTATACTTCTCATCCGTTGATTACGTGTACAATTTTTTAGCCATTTTTGATCATCTTCATGCAATTATTTTCTAACAAATTCATGTCACTAATACCAACAAAATTGCACATCTATGCAGACAATACTTTGGCTCCTTCTCTCCTTTTCCTATACAATGGTGTACTTTATGCGACTATCCCTTCCCTCTTAAGCTTTATACGTAAATTAATAAACAACTAATAGAAAACGACAAGGTATTACTGTGAGACGATAACTTATGCAACACGATACAAAACTTTTAGAAGCATAAGCGAACGAGAACAGTATTCTATCTTCCTTTTTTTTTTTTTGGTTAGCGAAGAAATGAAATTCATTGAAATTCACTGCTCTGTGGAGTTGAAATTCATCTTCAACTCCACAGAGCAATGAATTTCAATGGATAACGCTAACACGTGCTTATCTCTACAACAGGCATGCGAATGGAGAGAAAGTTTAAGAATTGGTGTATGTAGTATGGCAGATGTTCCTCAGAGAGCCAAGCACACAAAGCTGTAAAACCGCAGTCAATTTTGGACGTTGAACATGTTATCAAGAAAATCTGTTCGCATTACATTGAACGGAAATGATTTCTATATTGAATATCAGCCACAATTCAGCAAACCATATTAAACTTATCTGTGGTATTAGAATGTGTCTACGGTTACATGCGAGATGAAAAGAAAGTGTTCAGGAAGGCACACGTTGAAGACAATGAAACTATATCGAAAAATAACAAAGATGAACACATAAATCTTCTCTTTTTTTTTGTTTTAAATTTAATAATTTGTAATATTTAAATATTTTTAAAAATGCAAAATGATATTAGACAATTTTTGCCCGTTTTGGGAAGAAATTTGTACATTAAATATTTTTAAAATAGTAATTTTGTTAGCAATTTGTTTCGTCAAATAACATTATAACATGATTAACCTATGATAGTTTAATTCTTTAATGAGCAATTTCTTGAATTAATCTTTAAACAATGTCACCTCAATTATCTCAAATCTGTAGAGAAATATGAAGGATGTGTTTCTCTTCAATTTAATATTTTAATAAATGGCACATTAAACACTAATTTAAAAAAATTAGATAAATAAATGATTAAAAATATTAACTTTATGTACAATTTTGATATGGAATGTCAAAGAAAAGTTTAATTTAAAATCTACAATAAGGAAAAAAAAAATCGTTATAATTTCTGTAAGGATATTTGCATAGATATAATTTATAATAATCATAAGAACTAAGCTTAATTTAACAATTTATTTTGTGAATAAATATATAATATTTAACTAGATTGAGATTCTTAAACTTAGTCAACCTTTCAATATTTATATTAAAAGAATTACGAGTTAAATATTTTATGGGCTGGCCCAAAAGTCATTTAACCGACTGAAAGACTACATTGTCCCCTGTTAAAATAATTGAATACTTAACCATATTTCTTATCATGTTTTCACGAATTTTATAACAGGAAAACGTGTTGCTCTTACACAATATACGATTTATATTCACAAGCGTAGCCTACCTGGAAAATACAAAAGCCAAACATGGTTAACTGAATTTGGGGCCATCCTATATTGTTGACAAGCAATAGGGAATTTTTATAATGAGATAAAAGTATAAAGCTGAAACTTTAATTTTTTTTTTAAGCAATTTAAATGAAAAATTGTTTTTGTGATAAGCTAATATTATGTATAAAACAATAACTTAAAACTTTTAAAAATACTTTATTATTTACATACGAACTAAATTAAATGAATTAGTGCCTTAGTTTCATGTTAAATATTCTAGAATTCTATCACAGATAAAGCATCTTTCTCTTAAGGCATTTCATCTTATATACATATAATTAGTAACAAATTTGCATAATTACTCCTTCTATTGTTTATGTTATAAATATGTACATAATAGTATGCCATCACATAATTAATATTTATGAATAATTTTTAAAATAATAACTTTAAAATTTATTAAAAAATCTCTTGGAAAATCTAATTAATTTCTACTGTAAATGTATATAAAATATGTAGAACTTATCTCAGATAATCCTTACATTACATAAATATTAAAGGAAAAAAAATGTGANACAAGCAAAAATAGCAATTTAAATATTACAAGATTTTTTAATTATGTTAATGTATTTGTTATTAAAGAAAAGAAATAATAAATCAGTACAAATACAGTAAGAACCTTTAATAATATATAAATAAAAATAAATATCTGAAAAAATAAATAAAAAAATACGAAAGAAAATTCATAAAAAATCATTTTATGATCACCAAGACGAGAATATAAAGTACATTTTATTTATAATAATTTTGTATATACTATTTTCTAGTTTATATACTTTTTTATAGTAAAAGATATCTCTAACAATAATAATTTAAATACGTAATTATAAAAGGCAATAGAATATTTTTAAATATATTCCATTCATAATAAATTTCTATTCGTCATCTCTTCTTGATCTTTATAAACTCTTTTATTCAGTATCAAAAGAAAATCTTCTATTCATATTTTGGTATTACCACGTTCTATTATATTGCTTTCAAGTTGATATTCTAAAGACTTTATATGGCTACTGGCATTCAATTTTTCTATGAATTTAATGTATATGTATATAAATTTTGTCCTACACTTTCCCTTTGTTCATTATGTAAATTTTATATATGCATTTTTAAGATAAAGGATTTAATTTATAACAATCTCTTTAACATTTTTAAATCTTATACACTTTAAAAAAATAATAATAAATAAATTTAAAAAATTCAATTGAAAATCAAACAAAACTGTTTCACTTCTTGTAAGTTTAGTATACATTACAAGAATTTCCATTTCTGTTTAAGCCAATGATAGATTTAGTAAACGACCAAAGTATATAAATGTCGTTGGAAGTTAAAAGAAAAAGGAACAAAGATCAAGAAAAAAAAATAAAAGAGAACCGAGGATTAAATAAACGCAGGTGTTTTAGTCAGAATTGTAGAACAACAATTTGTCCTCCACGACAAGAAAATTTTTGAACCTATCAAAATACGATACTTTAATACAGGGGGAGGAAATGATTCAAAAATTGTTTAATATCCTTAATATTTTATTATTTTAATTTTAATTTAATATTTTAACATCAAAAATAATTTATTTACATCATTTTCTCAAGAATTTTTTATTATAAAAAATGTTATCAATATACCAAAAACACTTGTTTATTCCCCCCTCTCTCTCATTTTTATACTTTTGTAAAATAAATTAACTTATATCAATTTTAAATTACGTCATTTCGATTTAACTATTACACATATTTAAACAATCGATAAGTATAATTAACTAGAATAACATTAAATTAATCAAGTTTAAAGAACGAGAACGTTATCGAACTGCCTTGAGAACAATTTAAATAATTTAAATACCATTATAAACATCCCTAAAGTCTTTAATTAAGANATAAAAATATAATTAAAGATATAATTTTATTAAAGTAGAAAATAATTTTACAAAATTGATAGGATTATTTTTTTTTTTATTAGATTCTTCAAAGATCATAGCTTATCTTTGCCTTGTTACATCCATCTAACGTTTACTATAACATCGTGGCATGTTTCATCATAAACGATTATTACAGTCTTTCTATTTTACGAAACGATCGTAAAGTTTCTTCTTCATTTCATTTTACGTAAACTGGACAGGTTTGGTTGGATAACGACTGGATACACAGTAAACAATATCTTCCTCCCTCAAAAAGAAAGAAAAAAAAAATCGATATATGGCGAGATTTAAGAGTAGAAAGCTTACTCTTTCTCAGTTTTCACATCTCCTTACCTAAAATAAGTGATGAATAAACCTGTAAAATAATTTCTCATAAGCTGTCTCATATAGCATCATTGGAAAAGAAGGATGCTGAACTTTTATCTATTCGAATGGGATTAATCAGTTAAGATGAGTACCAATTAAACCTTATTTATATTATCTTCTTACACATTTAAAAAGAGTTATATAATAAATCAATGAATTTTTAAGATGATTAAAATTTGAATAATTAGTAATGCTTAACAGTAGGAAAAAAAATATATTGTTAATATGATTATAAATATATCGTCTACTATTAATTATATTTATGATAATGTTTAGTTTAATGTGTAATAAAGTATTCATTTTTTTAAATTATATTATAACGAATAATTTGATTTATAATGATTAAAGTAATACAGCCGAAACGTATCAAAGTGTATAAAGTTAGAAATCATGTTTACTAATAAACATTTCTGCATAATTTATTCATATACATGCTTACTTAATCCTCATATAATGTAGTCTATAAAGTTTCTGTTAACAAATAATTAATCATAGTTATATTTAGATGTCAACCACACCACTATTTACTTACTTCATGTAAATAAATACAGTCATAAAAATCATAAATTTTGAATTAAAAATGTAAATTATTATCATTAAACTTAATAAAAATCAGATTTAAAATAACATATAATAAATTATTATCATTACATTTCATTATTATTATTATTATTTTTTAAATTAAATTTAATTTTATAATTTCTTTTTTAATTTCAAATTCATACAAATTATAATTAAAATTATAATTTGATTTTATTTATAATTAAATAGTAAAAAAAATTATAAACATTTAGATATTAATTAATTAAAAATTACAGGATC
>NW_019384919.1:144521-151734 GCF_000671375.1 Centruroides sculpturatus | reverse complement strand
CAAGGACTTGTCGTTGGAAGTTAAAAGAAAAAGGAACAAAGATCAAGAAAAAAAAATAAAAGAGAACCGAGGATTAAATAAACGCAGGTGTTTTAGTCAGAATTGTAGAACAACAATTTGTCCTCCACGACAAGAAAATTTTTGAACCTATCAAAATACGATACTTTAATACAGGGGGAGGAAATGATTCAAAAATTGTTTAATATCCTTAATATTTTATTATTTTAATTTTAATTTAATATTTTAACATCAAAAATAATTTATTTACATCATTTTCTCAAGAATTTTTTATTATAAAAAATGTTATCAATATACCAAAAACACTTGTTTATTCCCCCCTCTCTCTCATTTTTATACTTTTGTAAAATAAATTAACTTATATCAATTTTAAATTACGTCATTTCGATTTAACTATTACACATATTTAAACAATCGATAAGTATAATTAACTAGAATAACATTAAATTAATCAAGTTTAAAGAACGAGAACGTTATCGAACTGCCTTGAGAACAATTTAAATAATTTAAATACCATTATAAACATCCCTAAAGTCTTTAATTAAGATATACTTTAGATTTATGTTTTAAATACAGTTTATTATTAACTTATATATTTTATAATGTTGCCTTATAGGTATCATATTTAATGATTATTGCCATTACGACAGCGATAAAGATACTTCTAATGTATAATATTATATTATTTATCGTAACAATCTACATGTTTATAATATTCAATAATATAAAATAATATTATAGCGTTATAATTCTGTAATTTCGAATATTTAGCAATTTAAATTTAATATATATATTTTTTATGTATATATTTAAAGATATTTTTGATGTAAATATTACTTAAGTAGAAGATATTAAGAGGAGAAAGTAATCGGATTGTACGAATATTTATTTTTAAAACAGTATATCAAAGTATACACCATAAAACTTAAGTCAAACAAAGAATTTACTGGTTAATTCTTGTAAAAACAAATGTATATATACGACCAAAAGAATCTAGCTACACCTTTCGTGGTATACTTTTTTTTTTTAATTTTTTTTTTCTTTACTACTAAACAAGCGACAATGTTCATCCCCTCCTTTCCTTTCTTTAAATTTAATGGATTCTTACTGCATTTCACTCTTTTCTCTCTTTTCCTTTTTTTTTTTTATTTTTAAAGTTTCCAGGGATTGAACAGGAAAACTTCATCAAGAAAAGGTTCTTATAAGAGACCTGGAGAAAGTAGCTGAAAGCAGTACAGTAATGAATGTATGATACGTTCTTAGCGGCTGCTTAAATGGCACTTTCTCCCCACTTTTTCCTTCTTTGAGTACCAACTGCAGCTACAGAGAAGTATCCTAACAGCAAATGACTCCATTACAACTCGAAGATGAATTACGATCTTTTTTTTTATTCTTTTTTTATTTTTTAACTCCCCCACTTCGTTATGAGAAGGAAGAGAAAAATAAAAAATAAAAAAATAAATTAAAAATAAACTTTTCGATTTATGAAATTATATAATTTAATACCTTAAAAGTTATTTTTTAATTTATTTTATAAATACTGTAGTATGTATGTGTTTTTTTACACACATATACAAGAGCTTATGTTATATAGGTATGTGCATGCTTTATATGCCTATGTGTGTGGAGTATGTATAGGTGTGTGTATGAAGTATATGTTTAGCTGTATGTTTGGAGTATATATGTAGATGTACAATATGTATGTGTAGGTAGGAGTATGCATGTGGAGTATGTTTGTAGTCGTAGGTGTGGGTAGATGTATATTTGCCTTTATGAGCTTAAACATAAGCCAAGTCTAGCAGGATTCCCGAGTTAAATTATCCCGCAGATGTGTAGCAGGACCATTTGACTCGGGCCTCATATCGTCACCTTCAAATAATTTACATACTATTTATTTTATTTCATTTTTATTCATAAGAAATAATACTTTTATTTCTTTAAATTAAATTTTACTGTTTAAAAATATAATATAATTTTTTAAACACGGGTCCGTATTAATATATCGAAGCCTCAAAAACATAAATGTCTTGGGCCTCTTTCGACCTCCGAGATGCCTTAACATTAATTAAAAGTTTTTGAAACTAATTATAATAGTTTTAAAAGTATTTAAGAATAATCCGATTGAAATTATATTGTTTAATATACAAAATCAATCGTTGAATATTTGAATATGCAGTGAGAAAATTAATTAATATATTCCATTTAACAAAAGCTGTATTTAAATAATTTACTTTTATATAATTAAAATTTATTAAGAATCATAATAAATATCAAGAACTTTTAATATTTAACAAGTTATTTTATATATATTATACCTTATATAATACTAATTTATATTTAAAAAAATAATAAGAACGAGTTTAATTTAAAATTTCATAATTCAAATCCAATTTAATTCAATTCTCAACTAGATAAATTCAAAATTTCTCATTTAAAATGTTTATAATGTTTATAAATTTATCATTGTCATCAAAATTCGACACAAGAGACAAGTTAGAAATAAATTTTAATGATGTTTTGGATCATTTCCATTTGAAACTTTTAGAATAAATCAATGAAAAATTCCAGAAATTTCAAGAAATTTTACTCGTTAAATTGATTTTTTTTATATAAAAAAAATTTAAAATAAAGTGTTTCACATAGTAAACATTATTTAATTATTTTTTAATATACCATAAACGTAGAAAAACAAAATCAGAAAAATGTTCTAAAATAATTCAAAAATAAAATAATTTAATACAATAAATAATTTAAAGAAAGGGAAGGAAATAAATAAATAAATAAATAAATAAATAATAATAATTCTAGAAAAAATTTAACCGATTTTATATATTAAAATACAGTACAAAAGATTGAATTTTAGAAATTCTACAGGAAATTTATATTTATATATAATTTTTTTAAAATATATTTTTTGNATAAAGTGTGGCCCCCTCAAAATTCTTACATTTTTGGACTCAGAAGACCTTGAAACGTCCAGAAATGCAAAAAAGTTTGGGTTTTTCTTTATGTATGAGTGTGGGGGACACAATTCTGTTCACCCACTCTAAAGCTTAATAACCCGTCGAATATTTCCAAAATTTTGTCGGAAGGTTTGTGTATTAAGGGGATTGATGCCATTAAATTTTGGTGCTTAAAGGTCAAGGGGATGAGGAGACAGAGGAAGTCACGTATATCGAGTGAAGTCGAACTTAATGAAGATTTTATTACTCGTTACTAACATTTACTATTTTTTTAAAATAAAACTCATCTTTACCCTCAAAATTAATCTTTTTTCCATTTTATATATTATATATAATATAAAAAGTATAACATATAAAGCTACACACAATTTTAACTATTTTTTGCCGGGAAAGTCACGCAACTCGTTGCTAGATTATATATATATAGCAATTATAAAATAAAATAAAATGTATTAATCATCTAAGAAAACTTTACTTTTGAGTATAAAACATATTCTAAAAAACACGTGACTTTATGATAAAATTGTAACATGATTCATTGATGAATGAAAGGAAGAATTGTAAGGAAATATTCTTGTAACTAAGTAAAAAACTATGTTATATTCTAAATTGAAAAATATTGTTCTCAAATTTTACTTCCTTCATCATCATTACACTTTCCAACCTTTTTTGACACGAATCTTTATTCATATTTCTTCATTTTCTATCGATATATTTTTCGTTTAAAATTCAAAAATATTGCTAGAAATTTAAAAGAAAAAAAGAAATTTATATTTATTAAATTTTAATTATAAATTATGCAAATTTACAATATAGAATTTACTATTAATGAATTTTTTTTAATATCAAAGATTAATTTACTTGAGCTATAAATTGTTATAAAAATATATTCTAAAAAATCATTTAAATTATACAAAATGTCATGATACACTGAAGTAAATGAGATATACAAGCGATTAAATATATTTTTAATAATCTTATTATTTAAAAGTTTAATAAAATAATATTAATTATTTAAATTAAAAAAAATAACGATAAAATTCTAATTAAATCAACAGTTTAAATTACACAAAAAAGAAGACATTTTACAGATTAAATAATAATAATAATAAATACGTAAAAATTAAAGGAAAATATTTAAATGTAATAAAATTTTAACGAAATAATTCATTATAAATTTAATATAAACTAAATTCGTGTATTATAGGTTTATTCCAAGCAAACAACAGATCAATTTTGATTAAATCACTGATATTATTACTATTAATCAACTTAAGTTGAAAGTTATTTTCAGTTGTATAATCTTATCGATACTATTTTAGTATAGAAAATATTTAACAGAATGATAAATAAAGTAATAAAATAAATATTCATAAATAAAATGTAATTATAATTAAGTATTTTTATTTTATTTTTGCCATTTATGATTTGGTAGTAGTAGAAGAAGAAGAAAAAGGAGGAGAAGAAGAAGGAGAAGAAGGGAGTGAATTGATAGCAATTTCTAAAACGTGAATAGGAAAGAAAGAAATATTCTAAAACAGCTATTTCACATGATGTATAAAATATGATGCTAGATTTTTTTTTCGTATATATTTGAATTTATCGATCAAATAATCGAAATCAAAGGAGAATAAGCTGTTTTTCATATTCTTTCTTTATGAAGTTTGCAACCGAGTTGGAAGGAACAAATGTTTCTTTTTAACAACATTGTCATATATATATATATATATATATAATGAAAACTAAAGAATATCTTTCACCCTTCAAACATTACATCTTACACTTAATTCAATTCAGAATTACAATGTTTACTGATGAATGTCAACGTGTATACACGTTTGAAAAATGTTTTTTTAAGAAAGAAAAATGCCTTTCATTTATTCAAAATTGTAAGCTTTATCGTTAATTTAACGTCTTTTTTTTAAATAAAGAAAAGGTCGTAATAATGTTTAATTTTTAAATTAATTATTGTAGATTATATATCAATTATTATATACATTTTCTTACCTTAAATACGTTTAATCATTGTTAAGTGNAAAGTTTGGGTTTTTCTTTATGTATGAGTGTGGGGGACACAATTCTGTTCACCCACTCTAAAGCTTAATAACCCGTCGAATATTTCCAAAATTTTGTCGGAAGGTTTGTGTATTAAGGGGATTGATGCCATTAAATTTTGGTGCTTAAAGGTCAAGGGGATGAGGAGACAGAGGAAGTCACGTATATCGAGTGAAGTCGAACTTAATGAAGATTTTATTACTCGTTACTAACATTTACTATTTTTTTAAAATAAAACTCATCTTTACCCTCAAAATTAATCTTTTTTCCATTTTATATATTATATATAATATAAAAAGTATAACATATAAAGCTACACACAATTTTAACTATTTTTTGCCGGGAAAGTCACGCAACTCGTTGCTAGATTATATATATATAGCAATTATAAAATAAAATAAAATGTATTAATCATCTAAGAAAACTTTACTTTTGAGTATAAAACATATTCTAAAAAACACGTGACTTTATGATAAAATTGTAACATGATTCATTGATGAATGAAAGGAAGAATTGTAAGGAAATATTCTTGTAACTAAGTAAAAAACTATGTTATATTCTAAATTGAAAAATATTGTTCTCAAATTTTACTTCCTTCATCATCATTACACTTTCCAACCTTTTTTGACACGAATCTTTATTCATATTTCTTCATTTTCTATCGATATATTTTTCGTTTAAAATTCAAAAATATTGCTAGAAATTTAAAAGAAAAAAAGAAATTTATATTTATTAAATTTTAATTATAAATTATGCAAATTTACAATATAGAATTTACTATTAATGAATTTTTTTTAATATCAAAGATTAATTTACTTGAGCTATAAATTGTTATAAAAATATATTCTAAAAAATCATTTAAATTATACAAAATGTCATGATACACTGAAGTAAATGAGATATACAAGCGATTAAATATATTTTTAATAATCTTATTATTTAAAAGTTTAATAAAATAATATTAATTATTTAAATTAAAAAAAATAACGATAAAATTCTAATTAAATCAACAGTTTAAATTACACAAAAAAGAAGACATTTTACAGATTAAATAATAATAATAATAAATACGTAAAAATTAAAGGAAAATATTTAAATGTAATAAAATTTTAACGAAATAATTCATTATAAATTTAATATAAACTAAATTCGTGTATTATAGGTTTATTCCAAGCAAACAACAGATCAATTTTGATTAAATCACTGATATTATTACTATTAATCAACTTAAGTTGAAAGTTATTTTCAGTTGTATAATCTTATCGATACTATTTTAGTATAGAAAATATTTAACAGAATGATAAATAAAGTAATAAAATAAATATTCATAAATAAAATGTAATTATAATTAAGTATTTTTATTTTATTTTTGCCATTTATGATTTGGTAGTAGTAGAAGAAGAAGAAAAAGGAGGAGAAGAAGAAGGAGAAGAAGGGAGTGAATTGATAGCAATTTCTAAAACGTGAATAGGAAAGAAAGAAATATTCTAAAACAGCTATTTCACATGATGTATAAAATATGATGCTAGATTTTTTTTTCGTATATATTTGAATTTATCGATCAAATAATCGAAATCAAAGGAGAATAAGCTGTTTTTCATATTCTTTCTTTATGAAGTTTGCAACCGAGTTGGAAGGAACAAATGTTTCTTTTTAACAACATTGTCATATATATATATATATATATATATAATGAAAACTAAAGAATATCTTTCACCCTTCAAACATTACATCTTACACTTAATTCAATTCAGAATTACAATGTTTACTGATGAATGTCAACGTGTATACACGTTTGAAAAATGTTTTTTTAAGAAAGAAAAATGCCTTTCATTTATTCAAAATTGTAAGCTTTATCGTTAATTTAACGTCTTTTTTTTAAATAAAGAAAAGGTCGTAATAATGTTTAATTTTTAAATTAATTATTGTAGATTATATATCAATTATTATATACATTTTCTTACCTTAAATACGTTTAATCATTGTTAAGTGTAGTATAATAATAATAATATCATTTTAACTCCATCTCCTGATTTTTTAAAATTAACTTTTTAATAATTTATTATAAAAATTTAAAAGAATTTTTTAAATTATTTATTTTTAAATTACTTTTTTTTTCTATATAATAATTATTATTAAAGCTTCTTCATACTTTTCCAAAAAAAAAATTGTTTTTA
>NW_019384919.1:131228-143690 GCF_000671375.1 Centruroides sculpturatus | reverse complement strand
ACAGTCGACCCCCCTATAACACTGTTGATAATTCCGTTTTATATGAATTCCATGTTGTATGAGTCACTTAGATTTTACAAATATGTGTGCCGGGGTGTGAACAGCTCACGTATTTGTAAAATCTAAGTGACTCATACAACATGGAATTCATATAAAACGGAATTATCAACAGTGTTATAGGGGGGTCAACTGGTACTGACATATATTTCATTGTCTGTATGCATATATACATACATATATGCATACAGATGGGGAGTGATGTGGATGTTTATCCCCCAGAAGGTTTATTATATGCTTAATTTTTCTTCATTGTGATTGTAGTTGTTAGTATTTTTACGTCATCCTCCCAGAGTAAAGTTAGGCCACTGCATACAGATGGTCCAAAAGTCACTTAACCGTAATTTTGATTAATAAGGATCAACAATAACATTTTTAAACTTAGATAATTTTTAATTTATAAAAGTTTATCATGTTCATCTTATTAATATTGTCAATTAAATCTTCTTTTAAATTAAATAATTTTTCACGAATTACTTCAAAGTAATTCTATTATCTACGTATACTTTTGTTACCACATCAAATTTTTCTAATAGATTATGACAAAATCTTAAAATTTTACTTTACATTTTGTAATTACTGTCATCAGTTAATTGAAATCATTGCCTGTGGACTAGAATGATCTTCTTTTAATTTTACAATTATTTTATTCTAAAAATTTTTTATTATATTTAAACTTGTTTAATATCTTAATAATAATAATAATAATTCAGTATTTAAAAAAAATCAATTTTTGTTTTTTTAAATTCAATTGTGTATCAGTTATAGGTGTATTCTACTTTAATATTATCAACATCAGTATGCGAAGGATGATAAAAGGGATGAAACTATATTATACGATATCATCTGTAACTAATTAGACAATTTGATTTTAAGAATAATCACAATAATATATACAATTAATCCAGTTTCCGTTTCAAAATTAACATTATAATCCTTTATTGAATATTTATCATTATTAATTCTAAGGTGACATCTCATTGCATATCAAAGATTATTTTCTCTTTCTTAATATTGAGAAATTCGTTAACCATGTTAATAATAATTATTCCATTAGAATTATAATTTACATTAATTTTATTAACAATATAATTTTATGGTTAGAATTAATGGTATATTATATTTGGATGTATATAATATACCATTGTTATATAGCGATTCATTAATCCTAACATACCATTAATTCCATTACACGAATTCATATAACTTACCATTAATGGGACTTCTCTAAAATGCATTATTAAAGAAACTAAATAATTGTTGAAAATTAATTTAATTTGTCATACACGAGGTGAGTAAGTATGCTTTACGGTTGTTTGGTCGGGTTAAGAGATTGAATGAGGAGGAATCACTGAAGAGAGTATAGCTGAGAAGAGTGAAAGAGAAGTGAAACAGGAGGTGACCTAGGAAATCATAGTTGATGCAAGTGAATGAGCATTTGTAGGAGTGAAAGATTATGAGCACGAGAGATGTTCTAGGAGAGAGATGGAGTGTCTAGAGGAATCTGATCAATGGAAGAGTGTACAGTACGTTTGCTATGTCACTTGCATGCTGCCCATACCTTCTGGGAAATGAGTATAACGATACATCTATGGGCATCGGAGTAAAATGCGCATCGTGAAAAATTTCATACTCGGCAACACTGTTCAAACTCATTTGATCTATGGACATGAATAAGCTATGATCTGTTTACTTATACGACATAAATGTAGTTACATCGTCACAGGTAGTCTTCTTTTTTAATCTTCAATATTTTGATAGTAGTTTTCTCTAGACAATTTTGTTATTTTGGAAAGTATAATTGTATTAATTAAGTGTGGTATTTTCATTAAAAAATTTAGTTGTTTGATTTATAAAGTATGATCACACGTCTTTAAAGTATAGTCAAATAGCTTTTGAAAGTGGTAACCAAGTTGTAACCACGTTTATTCTAGCCTTACTGTTTTGGGAAAAATAAAATAAAATGCGCAACGACCGAAAGACTAACAGAAAAAGCAGGTCGGAAAAATCTCTTTAAAGAATAACATCTGCTGCTAAGAAAGAAATTAAGTGAATCGGAAGTAAATCAGCAAACGATATAGAATTCCTCAAAGAACATTAAGATGTCAGCAAAGTCTCAATATTCTTTCAGCTTCTTTTCAATCAGCTTCATTCAAGAAGATTCTTGTGAGATCTCGAAATTAAAGTTTTGCAGACACTGCTCTTGATCAAAACTACCATTTTGCAGAAATCGAACTAAAACTTCATAATCATCTTCAGGACTCGGCGATTCCTATTAACTATGATCGATGCCCGAGACTTGGCCTGTTAATTAGCATAAAAATTGTGAGCAAAGCATCCATTTAACCTCACTCTCTTATTACGAGCCACAAAACACCAGTGCAAGGACTGCTCATCGTGACTTGCGTGATGTTTTTTGGGAAAACTTTAAGTGTCCTGTGTTTGAAAAATAAGCTACTTGAATAGACTACTCTCTTCTACATCTATAGGCTAGTTGACATATAAAAAAGTGACTTCCTCTCACAAATATCTTTCTTTTATTTTGGGGGCAAGAAAACCCCAGGAACGTGTTTAGTTTTACATGTAGCAAGAACACCTTTCATAAACTTTCTTCGTTTCCGTTGCAGCATGTTGAACGCGATGGTGTGTGCATATTACAGTACTCCCTTATACGGAGAAGACACATATTAACAATCGTTTCGAAAACTGAATTTATTTCTGTAATACTTAGTAATTTTTCTTCATTGCTGTTGTTGTGTAATAAAGAAAGGATTTAAGTAAACTGGTTGCGTGACTGAAATCTCTATACGTTGCAGCAGTTACCATCTGTGCGGAACAATTGTTAACTATGAGCGACTTCCCCCAATCTACTCTATAATTTAATTTAGTTAGAATTCATCTTTGTAAGAATGATTTTACTTTAATCTAGTGTCAATAGAGTTAACATTTTTTTTGAAATATTTGTATAGAGTTATCTTCATTGAAAAATGGAATATTTGTTGCTTTATAAGTTGATTAATCTTTTGTGAAATGTATAAATCTGTTAACACCTTAACCTTAATTCAATATCTTCAACTAAATGTGAAATTCTAATCGTTGAAATAAATTATTTATATTTCATTATAATAATATTATCATTTAAAATCGAAAAATTATTTTAAAAAATCTGTGTAAATTCGAATATAAAATTGAAAATAATCTTTAGTGAATTCATATTTTTCTGATTCTCTCTTAACTTCTTAACTCTATCTTCTTTATATTGTTTATATTCAAAGTTTCATCATTATAGTAACTCTATATATTTGTTAAAACTTAATTTATTTATACTCTATATCATTTTTAAAACTGTCAATAAATCATTTTTAACGCAATTTCATATTTGTCTCGAACTTTTAATAATATTTTTCAAAAGTAGATTTATTTTATTTCTTTTTTAACTTAAAATATAATACAATTTCTTCTTGATAAGAATTTTTCTATTCAGTTATTTATAAAATCTTTTGATTTATTAACTCAAATAGATATTTCTTTATACTTTAATTCCTTCAATTTATATATTTTTAAATATCTTATTTTGTTATATATTTAATGTAAAGTTAACGATAAACAATTCTGTATATTTATTTAATAAGATTATCATCTTGATCTGTTATTTTTATTCTGATTCTAAATATAGATTCCAATTTTATCTATTTTATAATAATTGCTGTATGAGGCCATATCCTCTGGCAAGGATTACACAGTACTGTACGTCCATATCAACGTAAACTACAAAAAGATATATATATATATATATATATTATCTTAAAATAATATAAATATTTTTCTATAATTATTTTATGCCAATTATTTTAACAAATGTACAGTAAAACCTGTTTAAATGGATCCTGAATACAAAGGAAATCTTCCTAAACGAAAAAATTCTTTGGAATGAAGCGACTTTCTACGTTAAAAAAGAACACATAATTGGACCATTAGAATCATTGGAATCATTGGAAAAAAATAAGCAAAAGATCAGCAATCTTTGTTTATTCTTTTACATGTAAAGCGTGGCTCTTGTATTACATGTAAAGCTTTGACTTGAATTAGTTCCTCCTTAATCAATGCCATGTTTTTACCTACGAAATATTTAACAAGGATTAACGTAATTCTTATAGTTTTAGACTTAAGGGGCAGCTTGGCAGCTTGCATATTAATAAATTATAATCGTGAATGTTTAATAGACGTGGAGACTATTATAGGTTGTATCTTTTTAACTTTTTCTGTTGAAAATTTTACTTTTTTTTTTATAAACAAAATTTGCTAATTTTCTTTCAGATTTCTCGTTCTATTTAACTAGAGTATCGTCTAATACGAGCCACTATAAAAATCACAGGAATTTTATTAATTTTACAAGGAATATCTTAAGCAATGTATCTATAAATCCTAAGACATAGAATGTATGTACTGTATATTGTATTTTTATTAAATAGAAACAAAATTTAAAATGTATTTTGACTTCTCTATACAGTGGTATCTCGTACTTCGAACACTAAATTTGACAAAAATTGTTTCGGGGTTCGAACGAAGCTTCAAAGTTCGAACAGCGCACGCAATGAAAAAAAAATGCGATCGAAGTGTAAACGCAATCTCTCGTGCGCCCAAGTCATCTCTCGCTCTCGTATGTTTTCAGTGCTCTTTCGCTTTATTTTTGGCGCGTTTTATTATATATATTGCGTGTTAACAAAGAATACAACCTTCCATCAACAATACTGTATAAAATTTCACAACTGTTATAACGAAATCACACATCTATGTTAAGTAATGACAGCTCTTAAAAATATGAAAAATCTTTCTGTTCAATCTAATATAACCAGCGATGCCAACTTAGAGGTCTCCCTAAATTTATGAAAGAATTAGCAAAATAGAGGAAAATTTAGGAGGAAAATGTAGTATACCTATATTAGTTACTGACGAACAGGAGCTTCCAAAAGTCAGACGCTCTTGACTGCTTTCGCAGCGAGATCCGAAACAGGTCGCTTCACCAAATGATGTGTTTGCTCAACTGTGCCAATGTCGCCTAAGTCCCTAAAGCGAATACTTTTGTTTCTCTGGATTGTCAAAGATCGACCCCCTATAACACTGTTGATTATTCCGTTTTATATGAATTCCATGTTGTGCGAGTCACTTAGATTTTACAAATACGTAAGCCATTCACAGCCCAGCACACATATTTGTAAAATCTAAGAGACTCGTACAACATGGAATTCATATAAAACGGAATAATCAACAGTGTTATGGGGGGTCGACTGTATTATGTTTTTCAGATCGTTGCACCTGGAACAAAACTATTTAAGGGGAACTTGTTTCAATTTTTAGGGAACTCTTCTAGTTTTAAGGAGAATTTCAGGTATGTTTAGGGGTTTCCACGACAGAAGATTGGCAACATGACTTTAACCTTTATTTATTAACTATTGCATCCGAGAAGTGTGGAAGCAGCAACGAAGTGTAAGAGGAAGGTTATAGTATCGACGATTAAGGTGAAAAAAGGAACTTAGTGCGAAGCATGAAAGCAGTACAGGTGTGACGAATCTGACAGCCCATGTTTGAGATACCAAAGTCAATAGTGTGCGAACAATAAATGCAATTTAATTTCAAAAAATTATAGACCTATAAATTTCCACTGGCGTCCGTCTGTCTATCCTTAATCTTGAGAAAACTGTTAGATAAATGAAATTCAAGACAAGATATGAAAGCTTACAGGTAGAAGGACCCGATTAACTATGTGAGAACGAATTAATTCACTTTCCATTATTTGTAATAGGAAAAATTGATACGAACTTCGAGTGATTCGGAGTTCGAATGGCCTTCCGGAATGAATTAAATTCGAAGCACGAAGCACCAGTACTTTTAAATCTAACTATAGAAAAATTATAGAAAAATTACACCATAATATTAAATAAAAGTATATTTTTATGTATTGAAAATTGAGATAAAAAATAATGAATTATTCAAGAAAATATTTTGTTTTAAACCTAAATTCACTATTTAAATATTAGACTATAACTATAATCTAGAAAAAAATATATACAAATAATTAGAGAAATTAATATTTACTTAAGAACTAAACAATTTTATAAATTATGTATTAAATGCATACAAAATTTATATATTTTTTTTATTAATTTATTTAAAAAGATGCAAAATTAAGATCAAGAAAAACTTTTTCAACAGTTACAAACATAGTTCATTAATACACGAAAAATGAGATTTATTAAAATAAATATAAAATAAACGAATGAAATATTAATAATGTGGTCCTTTTACTAAATTAGAAAAGTGATTAAATAGAGATCAGGAATAATTGGAGATGATGTAGGTTATAAAAACATGATATTGTTTATAGTTTAACTAAGGATTTGCTCAAAGGCATGTTATCGACCAACAGTTGTTAGATGAAAAAATACGATTGAAAACCTAACTCATGACTGTCATTCGCTTGGAAAAATAAAGATAAAGAAACAGAACATAATAATTAAAGCGATAAAGAGATTTAGATTAACTTTGTAAAATGAAAGTTGTAATTTATAAGAAGCTTTCAGGGAGCCATTTGTATTTATGGTTTCTTCAAATGGTAAACTTATGATGATGGCATGTATAACGTGTGGAAATAAAACATCTTAATTAAAAAAACTTACCGTGGATTTCTCTGCATCACACTGGATCGCTCTATATCGTACTATATTACGTTTACTCGATTAGATCATTCTTTACTTGTATGGATCACTCTGTACCGTAGGAGAGCCCGAAGCAAGATTTATCAGGAATAGGTTGCCTCGATGCAGTTTAAAAATCAGCAATAGCAGATATTAGCACCACATTAGGGTAGTTTACAGTATGTAATTAGTTGCTTACTTCCTGTGTGAAAAGTTTTAGCGTGATGGGAGACAAAGTTAGCGAACCGGAGCGAATAGTCGTCCTTGGATGCTTTGTGTAAAATTCGGCGAGTATTGGACTTTCTCATATTTAAGGTAATGTGCTTCTAAATAAAACGAGGATCTTAGCATTGCATAATTGTATAAGAAATAAAAAATAAGTGGCTTTCATGTGTTTAAGATTTTAATTTTTAAGACGTCTACACTTGCCATTCAGTAATAATAATACGTTTGTCATCTGTTCTGTGCTAATTATAAATTTTGCTAATTAATTTTGTCTAATTATTTTTTATTTTTTTGGTAGGCGTAATGAGAACTTATAAGAGGAAAAAAGACCGTTCCTTTTATCCTTACTGAATCACCGATAAAAGAAACTTTACATTTAAAAAAGAACCAAGATACCTTAAAATAAAAGACCAACATAAATGGAAGGAAAAGAAAAGGTATCTTGAAACGTTTGTTTAAGGCTGTCTCAGTTGAAAACATTTGTCTGATCTGCAAAGAATGGCAACAGTAGGCTACAGACTTTTAATGAATTTATAAATTAAAACATTATATTCCGTAAACGAGTCACTGTAGATTAATTATATTTTATCCATTATTAATATGTTTATCAAATATGTACTAGTTGATATCTTAAAACAATTCTTATATAAATTAGTCAAAGAGAAAACAATGATTAACAGCTAGATAAGTGCTAAAGAAGATTCTTTTAAGTATTTGAGTAACGGTTACGTACTTATCACTGTTTTCACTTTTATTTCCTAAAGTTTTTCATGAAAAAATATTTTTCTTTATATTTTCAAAATATATTTCATGGTTCTTACCTCTTAATTTATCATTCTGTATTGTTCCATTTTATAAAATTTAAAATCTTTGTAATTTTGTCATCTCTTTTGCCACACATTTCTTAATCACATTCAATTTTTTCCTCTCTTCGCCTTCAATGGATAAAACATACATTTCTCTGTTTCAATTCTACAACTTTGTCACGATCTTTCTATTGTTTTTTATTTTATCTTTCACGAAACTTTCTTATTTATTTTCAGAATATAATAAACATTATCATCAGGATAATGTTACGTTCTAACAATCCTTTTATATCTTTATACAAATCATTTATCTTTATATCATACATACAAAAATCTGTATCTTAGTCCAGAAGTCAAATATTATCCTATATCAGATATTTTTCAGATATCCAGGATACGCATCCCCCACATAAATAGATTTGTTAAAAAAGCAGCTTTATTTTATTCATGCGAATGGTCGAAAGGTGTTCTATAAATATTATTCGATCTTTGAAGTTTTTTGATTTATATTTCAATACTTTTTGGTATTTTGAACATTTTATAACAGCTTTATTACTTGTATTTTTCATCTTACCAAAACACAATTTTTCATTAGTTTCTTCGAATTTTTTAGTAATTTATTGTGGCAATTTTTTAAACTTTCATTCATAAGTTCACATACTACTTCAAATTCCTACAATTACAATAAATAGTTGTTTGTCATATAAAGCAAGGGGAGCAAGACAGGGTATTGAGGCAAGAAGATATAGTCTACATTGTATTTATTAATTATTGTCACTTAATAGTAAATACTGCAACTAAATCTACACACCGGAAGAAATAGTTGTCGATAAAATTGTTGTTGTTCAGTACTCTTCGTCTATGGAGGCAACAATGTGTTTGACAGCCATTAGTGTTTAGTTGGAGTACAGTGTCCGAATAAAAGTGAAAAGACCCGAATCCGTGTATTTGAAATAGAAAAACCTTAATTATTTTTACTAATTTCATTTATTAAAATTATAAAGTAAATTAAAACTCATTTTTAAAAACGATAATGTAACGAGAACCTGATTAAGACCTGTGTCTCTAAACTATAATATGTAAGAGGACCTTCACCTTCACAAAATAGTAACATGTGTAAAAACAAGAGGTCCTAAACTGTATCCTGATGGAGTAAGATTCTTGGAATTTGTTTAGCTTTTGTGTAAATTTGATCCTTTATATCACTGCATTGGCAATTTATTCTTATTCGAACTTGAAAAATCAAAATTAAATTTAATAATTTATTCACTTGCAAAATTAGCATTAAAAATTTTTTTAATGAACTTTCTCATTTCTACAAATAAAAAAAAAATAAGTAAATTTTAGAATTTGAAAATTAAACTCAATTAATTTTCTGTATGTAAAGTTTCGAGATCTGGAAAATTTTAAAACTTGATTTAATTATTTTTGTTATTTATATTACTATGAATATGGAGTATAAACTATAGAATTATTTATATTTTAAATAAAATTAAAACATCTTGCATAAAAATATATATAGATACTTTTTATTTATTGAATTATCTTCATTATTATCATCTTTATTTTATTCATGCTTTTAAACCAAGTGATCCTTTCCAGATTTCTTCTCAGTACGTCTTATTCCTCTTGAAAAGAAAAGAGAAAGGACTAGAAGAATAAAGAGGCGAGAAGATCCTAGATTATCAAATCAAAATCTTCACGGTGTCAAAAAGTAAAATAAAGTAAAATTTATTTAAAAGTAACTAAGGTTTTCCACTTATTCGATAGGCCATCCTCAGGTTAATTGAGAAAAAATAACGATGTTCTAAAAATATAATATATAAATTCAAATACAAAAAACAATAGAACAAAAAAGTCTATGAGT
The DNA here is from genome assembly GCF_000671375.1 of Centruroides sculpturatus. Classification (NCBI taxonomy): domain Eukaryota; kingdom Metazoa; phylum Arthropoda; class Arachnida; order Scorpiones; family Buthidae; genus Centruroides; species Centruroides sculpturatus. The sequence goes on along the minus strand of NW_019384919.1, from coordinate 134,040 downwards.
TTATTGGTAAGGTCAATAATAACAATGACGGCCTTAAGTTGAAGATTGAACAGAAAGGTTCCTCAAGGATATTGCAGGTGGCCTGAACTCTAGGATACAGATCAGCTACGATAACAGGATTGATTAGAAGCTACAAATGACTCCATGCGGCGATATCGGTAAAAATCACAAAATTCACGTACGATAGAACTACTAAAGCCATTATGAAAGAAATTTCGGACAGCAAAAAGTCCAAAATGATTTTGAAAAGAGCTCCGAACCTCTACAATATATTAAGAAATGACAAGGACAGCATTAATAAAGAAGGAAAAGCAGGAGTGTACAGGATTCCTTACGAAATCTAACTAACGAGAGAAATTATGGCAGAATGGCAGGAATAGATGAACAGAAAAATGTTGCGCCAAAACAGAAAAGCATTTTTGTATCTTCACACTGCTACATCACATCCAGAATCCAGAAATATAATCTCTACGTCGAAAATGTCGAGATTATATTTCTGCTACCGAATGTCACTTCACTGTCTCAATGTATGGATCAAGTAGAGAACGTAATTCAAAGTTTCAGACAAATATCATGAAGAATATAGTCGCAAATATAAATCGCTGAAAACTTTAACGAAGCAATTTAATGTCTTCCGAGTTATATCATGGAGATTTCAAATACTTGGAGACAAGTTCTATCATCAAAAATATTCAAAGTTATTTTTTTAAAGCAAAATTTATTACAGCAATGAGAACGCTTATAATTTTGTAGCAGCTATTGGAAATGATATGGAGATAACACAGAGACTCATGAATAAAGTAGAAGTCACCATCATTGCAAACCATTACGTCGACATAGATTCTGACATCACAAGTAAGTACAAAGAAACAATCTTCAGTCACTTCATGAGATACAAGAAAAGAAGAATTAAGTTGCTATCTATGGCTTTACAACAGAAATGACATCTGCTATAGAGTCATCTATAGACATACAGATAAGTGAACAAACTCAAGCAGTTTTACACCAATAGAAAAGACAAAAATTGCTACAATCAATTGTAAAATAATTGTTTAAAAAGTAATAATGACCTTTTTATAATAATTCGCCACTTACTGTAACGTGCCATATTACTATTTTTATATAGTGTACTATATAATACACTGAATACAGTTTTGAACCCGTAAATGTCCATAATAAAGAGATTTCATTGTATATATATATACAGCATCATAAAATGCTACTAATTAATGCTAAAGAAGATTGTTTTAGGATATGGTTGTCTGAACAACGATTGGTTAGATACACGATTGTCTAAATGATGATTGGATGTCAGTACAATTATCTAAACAACAATTGGTTAGAGAAATAAAACGCAATAAAAAATAACATAATTACATCAAAATACATTAAATTTTAGATCAATTATCTTTCTAAATATTTTTAAAAACAAATATTCGAATTTTTTTTTTAACTTGACACTTCTCACATTTTATAAAAGCATTATTGTTTATAACAACAACTTTTAATTTTATTTCTTTTAATATACTTCAAAGTTGATATATTTATCAACAGTTAAAGCTATATTTTTTATACTGTATTTACAAATTTATTTCTTTCAAAAGTAAAAATAAATATAGCATCATATCTAATTTATCTTGTAATGTTATCTTCGAATTTAAAGTATTTGTGCGGATATTTTAAGTTGTTTACCTCGTAACATATTAGTATTTTTAAACATATTTAATTCAATATTTATCTACATTTTTTTTTAGAGTTTAGAGAAAAAGAAAATTGAGAATTTTTTAAGAAGAAGGAAAAACAATTTAAAAAATATATCTAAATTTATTTATTCTCTTATGACTTCACACAATGAAATAAATGTATCGTTACGAATTTTTATCGATAAAAATAATTATATTTAAAGTAGATATTTTATATTTGAAAAATGTTTAAATTGTATTTGTCAAAATCAACATCAAAACATTAATTTATTGTCAGAGGATAGAAAATTTTTGACGTGTTTCAACGTTTTATAGCTATTGTTCTAAGGTAAATATATCAATGTTAAAATACGAAATAATTAGTATAATGATTAATTTAATTATTTTTCATTGAAATTATAATATTTTAAACCAAATTACTTTCATTTAACTGTATTTGAATATAATGTAATTAACAAATGATCAAATTTTATGTTACTTTCTGATAATGTTTAATTACTAATTATGAATAAGTAAATATACAATGATAAAGATTTTTAATTTTAAATAAATAAATAGAGAATTTATAATTAAGTTACTTAAATAAATTGTGTATATTTAAAATTTAAAAGAAATTTATTTTAAATCGAATTTTTAAACAGAAGACAAAAATTTTTTATTTTTATCATAAATTATCTTTATATTTTAATAAGTATTTTTTATATTTGATTTTATTTATATATTAAATCTGTTTTTTTTATGTTTTTCTACATAATACATGCATTTATATATACATTTTCATGTATATTCATACATTTCACATACATATATATACATATTAATATATATACATACATTTTCATGTATGTATATATACATACATACATGCATATATACATATATACATACATTTTCATGTATGTATATATGTAGAATGTGAACCAATTTTACTCCCCAGTATCCCATTGTCTAGATTTGTTAATTCTGCTTGGAGAATTTTACTTGTTTTGCTTACTTGGAGTAAATTTAGAAAAATTTAAAATCAGATTTTATAATAAAAAACTTTATTTTTAATTATTTAAAATTAAGATAAATTTAATTTATTAATTTTTAAACGTTTAAAAATATGC
>NW_019384919.1:128615-131067 GCF_000671375.1 Centruroides sculpturatus | reverse complement strand
AAAAAATAATATTTTTTATTTCAAATTATAAAATTTTTATATATAATATTTAAAATTTTATAAACAATGTTATAAATATAAATGACAAAAATTTAATTTATATTTTACTCTTAATATTATTTCTGAATTATTATCATCATGGTCATCATCATCTAGTTTTTACATGAGTTTTGTAGGCCTGTGACACTTTAATTATTTCCTTTTTTCGTTATTCCTTGACTCTCTATTCTAATCCCTAGTTCCACATCTCCAGCATCCATCTTTATCTCCTGTTCTCATCTTTTATTTTTATTTATTTATTTATTAAGTTTTTTTTAATCTTCCTTCGAGTCTAGTTAATTTTTTAGTTATTTCAAGAGAAAAATTATATTTTTTTTCCTGTCAGTGATTCGAAATATCTGCCTGTTATATTTGTTTTCGACTCTAAATTTTATTAATCAAATCAAAATTCTTTGGGGAACTTTACCAGGAACATCTGTTACAAGGAGGAACAATACTTCTGTGCAAGACAACTCATCGACATTTTAATGACACGTACAGTACCATTAGTAAGAATCAAGAACTGAATCGTCAATGGAGGAGGAAGAACCTCAGTGATGTGACCTCTAGATGAGAGTTCCCTATAAAAAGGAGAGAAAGAAGAATGAGACAGAGTGAAGGTGCACGACAGACCAAGAAAAGCAGGGTGGACTCAAGGCGTGGAAGACTTCGACCATCCATCTATCACATCACACTTCGTCAACCATCCATCACACTTCGTCGATGGACAGAAAGGCTCAGATGACTCACCTTCACACCATTATCATAACATTTATTAAACTAGATATTATATAAACATGTTTTCACACGAGTTAGCAAGAAATTAATGTATTTCCTCACTATACTAAATAAATATATTTATTTAAATGCAAGTATAGTCACTGCCAATCGACACACACACAACACATCTTCAACAGGGTATATCACAAATAGACCACATGGGCTGACTGCATTTTTAAAGTAAATATTTTTTTAATTGTTCAAAAATTATAAATCAATTCTCTCCATCAGTTTACTCAAACTTTATCATTTATCTTTAAGATGATTCTCGCTGTTTTCTGATAGAAAATTTATATTATTTAATACACTAAATCGTAACAAAATTCTTATAAAACCCTCACAACTATAAATCATTTTTCATCTTAAGAAAAAAATAATAATTTTTATAAATTTTTTAAAAATATTATTATATATTCAAATGTAGAAAGAAAACAGTTTTAAATTCGATTTATAATTTAAAATTCATTATAATATATAAGAAGTATTTTCTTTATTGTTTCTGATATATATATATATTTATGGCGTATCTTTCTATCAACAAAATGAATAAATGATAAATTAGAAGTAGAATTTCTTTTGTGATAAGAAGTAGTTTGACAAAAATATCATTTTATTTATGTAATACATTATTAATGAGATGGAGTGTTATGTTACTATAGCATGATTTGTCTTTGATAATCTACTGCATTTGGCAGTTGATGCGAAAATGGAATTTTAGATAATTTCTAACAACTAAAATGAAAAAATTTCGATCAAAATGTCAGCAAATACTTCATTAAAAATTTAAAAAAAATAAATTAATTTTAGTATATAACTTATATTCAACATAGATTATAATTAAATAGAAATTATGTATAAAATTCGTATTTTAAATATGTAATTTAAGAACGTAACTTAAAAATTTTTTTAAGTGTTTAGAGAGTTATTTTTTATTATTTTAAATACTTTTATATAGTTTAAATAGAATTAATATAGATTTAATAATGTAAAACTTTTAAATTATTCAGAAAGTATCGGGTGGTTTCTGCGTTATTATCGAATTGGCAAAGACAAACATCTGCCTAATTTCACAGAATATCGGTGTTAAAAGTGAAGAAAAAATCGATAATAATAACATTATAAAACAAATAAAATTTAAAATTAAATTAGTAATTAAATTTCAACTAAACTTAGAAATTATTATTAATATAAGTTCTTTTAAAATATTTATATAAATTATTGTTCTTTTATTTAAATACTAAAAATATGCCCTGACATAAAGTAATAAGGAGAAACATTAAAATTAAAATCATATTAAAAGTTTGGATATTTTAGTCTACCATTGTTAAGTTTATCAGGGAGATAAAGTCAGGGGAGGAATGGGGTTGAAATCAGGGGATAAAATCAAGGAGAATGGGGATGAAATCAGGGGATAAAATCAAGGAGAATGGGGATGAAATCAGGAGGAGGAGGAGTTTGGAAAAATCAGAGGTAGTCGAGATGAAATCACGGGGGAGTGAAGGTCAAATCAGGTAGAGTAGAAATGAAATCGGGGAGGAGTGAGAATGAAATTAAGGAAAGGAGTGGGGATGAAATCAGGAGAAGAAGTGAGGTGAAATCAGAAGAGTAGAGACGAAATCAAAGGGAATATATA
>NW_019384919.1:109619-127845 GCF_000671375.1 Centruroides sculpturatus | reverse complement strand
TAGAGCGTGTTATAGGCCTATATATATATTTCATAATCTGTTAACAGGAAAACACAAGGGTGACGAACCTTAAAGTAAGCAAACCCAGCAATAGGTTGAAGATTGAAAAAAAGGAAATGAAGTAAAACAAAACCCAGGGTAAAGTGTAATCTCTCCAATACCTTAAAGCACTTAGTTGGATGACTTGAAAGACATGTGAGTCGTTATGAGTTTCGGTCTTGTCTCTGAACTTATCTGGACTTATTTCAAGAAGTAGTCAGGTCGACAAGATCCCTATTATCTTTAGAAAACTATAGTAAATGTTAGAAAGACGTTTGTGAGAAGATATCTATTCTTTAAACCTTCAAACAAACTGCTATGTACAGTACAGTACAATAATATATATAGCTGCGTGTGTAATGTGTGTGTGAAGAGAATGAATTTAAAGTATCGTATATTAAATTATCTTATTCCAAATTTTGATTCTAATCAGATCTTTCCGGACTGCTTTTATCAATATTTGAAATGTTTGGCATTAACGGAAGGATGTAGTTGCCAATATTGCATTTAAATTTACACAAATTTATTATTCGTGTTTTAAATTTTCCAATTTTGTTAAAATNTGCGCGGTCTATCACTTTAAAATCTCTCAAAATTTTAAATTTATGCTAGGTTATTTGGCCTAAAAGCCTATACTATAATATTTAAACTATCACAAATTTCTAAAGGCTAGTTAAAGCGCATAATATACCCTAATAATCAGTATCAATCCAGAGCATTACTTATATGTTATAATAAACCAAGCAATTAAAACTAAGCGACTTTTTAAAATATCATAATAATTATATTTAAAAGTTATTTCTTAATTAAAAATTATTCAAACCAGTTTATTGATTGCATTCATAACTTATCAATATATAAATAATGTTGTATTCGATTCGCTTACCTTTCCAGGCCATGACGGAAAGTGGGATTATCCGACCATGATCTACAGATCACGTGCCCAATTGGAACCATACCTCTGAGTTTACAACCAAGACCGTACGCTATCATTTCTGACGCCTGGACAGACATAGTTGGGTCTAAGAGTGCCAAGTCCAGATTGTTGACCAATCGAAGGATCAACTCGGCGAGAATAAAAGTGCAGGTGAAACGACATCGTAAAACTATTGTCGTCTACGACTCCAATGTCATGGGCTCGAATCGCTGAGACCCATAAAAAGTGCCTAATGGTGTTCATTAATTTTTTTACGTGCCTATACAAGAGTTCCTCACCGTTATTCATTCGGTGCCATAAATAGAAAATGGGATTGTTAGGAATGTTATTGTCTAATTAAACAAAACTCGCCCAAAAAAACAATGTTTATATATTAATATTTATATGCAGCTGGGCTTCGTGGTAACGTTAATTTATGAAAATTTATAAACAATAAAAAATAAAATGAAATACTTGTTTATATATTAATATTTATTCAAATATCGATCGATTTCGAGTGAAAATAGGACTGAAAATGGAGCAGAAACAATCAAAAACACCGTTGAAAGCTGTATATTTTTCCTTCTAGGACAGGAGCAGTCACGCGGTGTGTGAATAAATGGAAGGAGCATCAGTTGAAAAGCATCAAGTAAGCATCGATAATGATAAAGATATATTGTTGAAAAATTCTTGACATTGAAAAATCATAATAACTATTCCATGGTATAAAGCCAAATTCTCAAAGTTGAGATGTTAACATTTGTTTTTGACATGAAATCTATCACGAGAAAATCATAGAAAATGTACTGATATCAGCTCATTTTCTGAGTTTCTCGTGATAGATTTCATGATGAAAATAAGCTGCTATCAACTCATAGCTCATTTTCTATGAGTTTAACACAAAATAATTCTTCATAATAAAAATTATTCTTATAATTTATCTTTATTATAAAACGTGATATATTTTCTCTCTTCAAAAAAAATTCTGATTGTTCTAAGTAGTTTCTTCGATTAGTTTACACAATATATATTTTTTTTAAAGCTTCCTTTCTAAAAAATTAAACTCTCTCTTCAATTATAAATAACAGATTTTTCTATTTTCTTTAAATTAGTTTGTTTGCTTACCTAGAAATCAATTAGTGTTGAAGCTTAATCACAATCGAAACGAATTCAGAACCACACTCTAGGGTCTTACTACATGCTAAATAACATTCTGTGGTAATTTTCTGCATATATTTATATCTTATATTATTATAAAAGATATACTATATCAGATATATAATAAAATACAAAATAATATTTATACAGAGCACTGAATTATCTAATGTATTATGTACTTTGAAGAGGAGAGACTTGTTAGATATATTTTCTAGTGTAGAGGATTATTTTCTGTATTTTTTAATTAATAATATACTTTAAACATCCAAAAAATGATAAAAATAACTAGAAATACGATTTGGTAACCGTGAACTACTAGTTGGGATACTGTAACAAATTACTTTCTTACTCATTAAAGAAGATAATTTTCATTATCTTGATAAAGTTTTTTATGCATTTAAAACTTTTAAATTTGTTTAGTTTAAAATTTATTATATAAATTAGCAATTTTACTTAGCAGAATCTAAGAAAACAAGAATATTTGATACCTTTATACAGTTACATGTAAAGAGTTTTGCATGTTGTTAATGTTAATCGATCTTCCTTAGGTAATTAATCTGCCAAAATGTTTTTGAATAGAAATTACGTAGAGAATGAGGAAACTAATGATTAGAAATATTTTAAAAGATGGATGACGACATAAAAGAAGATCTTTTAATATATTAAAGTAGAATTTTCTATTTAAAAATGTACATTTTATATCGTTTCCTATAGGTTAAAAGTTGATATAAAAATACGCCGAATACCACAAATATTCAATAAAATTACTTAATTCGACGATATATCCCACTTCTATAAATATTTTTCTCAATATATATGACATATATACAAAGGTAATTTTAATACTATTTACATTTTACTTTCATAAAATGTATAAGTTGATCGTTGTAAAGAGTAATTTATATTTTACAGGTCAATAAAAGCAAAGTTAGATGGTTCATAGCAGCTGCTACAAAATTGTTGCAAGTCGCTGCAATAACTGTGTTTGTTAAGAACACGGCATTAGCTGTTTGGAGAACATTTTCCTCAGAAGATGCTTATGCGCTCAATATGTCAATCTGGCAAAGTGCTGTAAACCAATACTTACAGCAAGGTTAAATGATGCCAGAAAATGTAGCAAAGTTTACTCAGGAAATATCTGGAGATAAAGCAGATTGGAAAGCAGCAGTTTTAGTTAATCCCACCAGCTTCTCTTTTCTAATCGACTTCTTCCTATAGAATCTCTGTTATCTGTAATTTACTAAAGGCTTTCTTATACTTGTGAAGTGAGATTTGATAGTTGATCCTATTTTCTGATTTTTATACCTATTTAAAATTCGATATGCATGAAAAATCTTTTAAAAAAAGTAATAATTCTCTAGTTTCTATCCTTGGATTTTTTTCTAGATTTTAGTAGCCTGTAGAAGATTAAGGACATGTGAAGTTTGGGAACTAATTGATAAGTTTATTATGCATTTATATTGTAGATATAATCAATAATAAATAGATAAATAAAAAATTTTATAAAATCTTAATAAATTTCCATAAAAATTCAATAATATAAATGACGATAGAGCTATAATATACAGTTACAGTTTACTGTATGTCTTCTTAACGTAAACATTTACTTTATTAATATTCTTAATTAATGATTTCTCCTAACTTGTTTGATTATATTTATCTTTTTATATATTTATAGCAATCTTTGTAAATATAAGTTTCTAAATGTCATATCACTGTAATGAATATTTTTGTCTAGGCAAATATAATGAATGTGCCTAAAGCTTAAAGTTGTAAATTTTAAATTAAATATATTAAATTTTATAAATGAAAATAAAGTATTCTTATGTAAAAGGAAAACCACGTATCATAAATATTAATGTGGAACCATAAATATAGAAGTAGTAAGTAAAATAAGCTGTAAATATAACTTTAACCTTAATTTTATGCATGTATACAAGATGATTATATAGTCCTTATGCAATTTTAAACTTTAATAACGTTGAATGTGTACGTTGCATGATATATATTTACTGTAAACGTCATATAAAAGCTTAATTATTAAAGTTTTTATATATTATTATTTGCTAATATTTAATTAATTAATTCTAATTTATTTCCATATAGTTTAACCCATTAAAAATGATGACAATTAAAGAAGAGGATAACTGCGTGCTAAGGCTCTTAGAATTGAAGTTCACAAACAGCTGTGAACTGTAATAAAACTTTAAGAATTAAGCTCTTATGTAACGTTTACAGTATATTTCTATCACATATAAATCCAAAGTTATTAAATTTTAAAGTTGTTCAAAGACTTCATAAACATTCTGTAAAAAATTCAGAATAGATATGATTTTTATCCTTTTAATGAAAAAAATCCGGCTTTATAACAATTTTTTTTATTTAAATTAATAAATTTATCGTCACTGGATACGTATTTTAAGCATTCAACAATCTAGACATTAAGTTAAACACGGGTTATTAATAAAGATAGTAAGCACTAGAATCCTATACTTATAAGATCAAGCTCAAATCACTAATCTCTTAGTGCCAATTATCATACTGCTCTTCAGTGTATATCCTGTTTTTGTTATCATTCTGTCAATTTGTTCATCTGAAGCCACCAAACGATATTAATCCCCGTAGACTCTTCTACTGAACAAGCTGAACAATTAAAAGTGATATGAGATTAACGTAACTACCTATGGGATATCTCTTTTCGAGCATTAATCGTAACCCCACACTTTGCTTTTGATCGTAAAATAAACGATATCGTAGCTATCATAATAATTATGCAATAGATTTTTATCTAAAATCGAATTTTTATATTCTTTTCTCAAAGTCAACTCGACTAATTTATTAAGCATCCATCCTCCACTTAAACTTAGAAAAAAATTTTATATTTTCTATAAAAATTGCTTTAAAATATATAAAATTGTATATTAAAAAAATTCGAGTGGTAACCGTGAACTACTAGTTGGGATACTGTAACAAATTACTTTCTTACTCATTAAAGAAGATAATTTTCATTATCTTGATAAAGTTTTTTATGCATTTAAAACTTTTNTATTGTTTATTTTTAATGTTAATAAATAAATAATAATAAAGTTAATAAAATGTGATTATTATAATTAAAATTTATATATTTTTATTTAAAATAATAAATAAATAAAATACAAATTCAAAAGATGAATGAACGTTGAATTTACCTGACAGATAGTTAATGGACAGACAGGTCTAAGAAATAGTTAGGAAGCACCAATAACACACAAACACGAGAGAAAAGGGGCAGAATGTCTTTCTTCCATCTATCAGATGGAACGAGAGCGTGATACAAATCGTGGACGAAACGTGTTGCCTACCTTTCGGTTTTTTTTTATGTCGTCTTTTCTTTTATTATTATTATTTTTTCTTCTACTTCTTTCAGGAACAGTCTATGTGTTTGTGCCCGCTATTATCTGATGGAGCTGGACAATGGACGGTGTCTTGTCAAAGAGGAAGTGGTCATCACAAATCCAATCACTCAACAGTTTTTCACTTTTTCCACGCTAGAAAAAAGAAGAAAGTTTCATAATGAAGCCAATTAGTTATCCGATATTTCTTTCACTCTGCTCAATCAGTTATTATTGTTAAAAAAAATAATAATAAAACACTTGAAAAATACAGTAATCAATAATATCAAGTTATTTTTTTGTGATTAATAATAATAAAAATGTATAGTAAATAATTATTTTTTTAACTTTTTCATATATAATTGAGTTTTATATAAAACATATTTTAAATTTTATAGTAATTAATATGATGAAGGAGACAAAATTATGTTTAAACACATGATATAAACGTGGACAAATGTGGAATTAAATAGTTATAGATTTTTAACAATGATTATTTTAAAATATGGTCATCTGAACAATAATTGGTTGAAAATATGGTTGTTTGAACGCTGATTGGTTAGAAGTATAGTTATTTGCATGATGATTGGTTAGAAAAACTAGAAAGCTATATCCATCTATTTTTAAATTTCCGAATAAGAATAAATGGATTTATCGTTCTATTTTTTATAATAAATATTAGTAAAATAATTATATATTTTCATTAAATAATTTATACGTTTCGTATATTAATAAATAAAGTTTAATGCTAAAAATATTTTGAATATCAACAGATGTGTCGTAATTTTCCAAATCTTATCTTTTATTTTAAATAAAATAGAGTTGATTATTAATAAACTTACATACTAGATTAAAGGTGATTTTAAACATAAGAAACCTAAGTTTTGTACTGTTAGAGATTTTAGACACATATATTTATGGACACTCTTAGTCCAGTCTCGGATTCTATTTAACGTTAGGTACAATTCTAATGAACCTTCTAAAGTTTTATATGCTATATGCTTTATATTTTGTAAACTTATATAAAACTTATATTATATGAAGTTTATGCAAGTGTCTATTCAAGTTTGCAAATCCATGCTTGAATAGACATACAAAATAAAATTGCACTTTGATGCAATAAAATTATTGGTCCTTGAATCAATTTATATAAAAAGTTAACTTTATCTTTAATTGAAGCCATTACTAATAAAATACATCATCATTGCCATCATTCTTACAAGTATACTCGTATATGTAGTTTCGAATATATCGAAAGCACTCCTCATTTTTACAATTTATTTTTAAGTGTTAGCAAATATTTATCTTCCTTAAGAAATACATCACTACTATAAAAATAAAGCAACAATTGGGATATTAAAAAATACATTAAGGCAATTAATAAAGTAAAGAATAACTTTAAAACTTTTCCACCATCAAGCTGTTGAAAGTAAATTGTTTGCACTTGTTGCTGGTTTACTAAAGACATTCTTACTATACTATACAAGATATTCTATGATACATTGGTGACTATAGAAGAGTCTGTCGAAAGTTTGTAGTCAACATGATAGATTAGCATGAAATTTATCAAGATAGTCTGTTCCAGATGACAGAACACTTGATGGACGATGAAGTCTTCCAGGAAGTAAAGACGTAAAAAGTATTTGAGAATATCTTATGTCACTATTTTTATCTATGTTTTGACTTATTGTTACTTATTAAATAACAAAAATTTTGAAGTTCACAAACAGCTGTGAACTGTAATAAAACTTTNTCAATAATTTTCGAATCAAGATGCTGTTTTTTTTCTATAAATATAAATATATATATTGAAGTCACACAAGATACTTACTTACCTTAATTACTTTTTGATTAAACTTTAATATTAAAGAAATATAAGGAAAAAAATGTATATATAACTAGATAAAAGTTGAGAAATTTCGAGTAAAATAAATAATTAAAATATAGTAAATTATGTATTAATGATATATTAATAAATTAGTAATTATATTATTTTTTACGGTAAAAAAATTAATTTTTTATGTTTGAAATACTAAAATTTTAATTTTAAACTTGAAAATATTTATAAAAAATTGCTAAATTAGTGCATATTTATTCAAAAATATTAAGAAAGAATGTTGAATACAGTACAATATTTAATTCATTACTTCGTAATCTGTCATGTTCTGATATATTATTTTATTTCTATGATAAGCTTATAACATAATGGATAGAAAATATTCCATTATAAATAAGGATATATGTTTACGAAAAAAAAATTTCTATTTAATCAAAGAAATGGCTCAGCAATGACTTTCTTTTACCAGAATTTCCCCTGAGGTGATGTAGTCAATATGACAAATTCCGCTATGAATTCTTTTAAAAGATAGTTCGAAATATATAAAATTCTCCAACTTTCACATCTTGTGACAATCAAAATAATAAAATGTGAAAGTAAAGATCAATATTTTTCTTAAAAGAAATCTTGCACATAAGAGTTTGTATCAAATTTCTTAATTATTCTTTACTTTAATGGTAAAGTTTTTTTTCGAAACTATAAATAAATAAAATCATTTTTTGATAAAGTAAGAGTAAGACGCTTCATTAACGAGTAGGAGAAGAAGAAAGATGCTTTTATTAATGTATAGGAGCAGGAGGAAGATGTTTCATTAACATATAGGAGCAGATGGAAGATGCATCATTAAACTATTTAAGAACTGAAGAAAACTATTTCATTAGTTTTTAGGAAGAAAAGAAAGGTGCTTCATTAATATACAGGAATAGAAGGAAGATGCTTCATTAACACACACGAATTCCTCTTTAATTTTTAAAGATACTAATATTACCATGCTTTATTTTTAAACAAAACCATTTACAATGCTTCTAACGTAAACGATTATAAAATAAAAAATTGATAATAAAAAATAAAATTTGTAAAAAGGAAAAAAATGGATAGTATGGCAGTGCAATTTATCATTCACTAAACAGACGTCATCATGCGGAAACGTGACGATGTTCTGTCAAGATGCAATCGTGACCCATCACGAAAATTTTTTCAAGCGTGTTTATAAAAGTAAAACAAAAAAGATTCACATGACAGAAATCTCTTAAATGCAAAAGTTATTAAACTTTTCATTATAAAATGTATGTACAAAAAGAAACTTTTCTTCTAAACGTATCTGAAGAACTTTTAAATATATCCATATATATATATATAATTTTTTTACATGCTAAATATATTTTCTAAATTATGTTTTCTTCTTTTTTAACTTGTGTATTAGAAAAGTTTGTAGTGTTTTTGATAAGATATAGAATGTGCTGCATGTTGCTTAGAAGAGAGAGCTAAGAGTTGTGTTGTTGCAAACCTATTCTGCAGTACAATCCATCATCCAATGTCTATGTTTTGAAGGACTGGGTGGCCGTTTTACAAATAGAAAAGAAGTCTTACCAATACGTGTATTGTATTATAGATTTTAAAAATCGAACAGTACAATAACAGAAAAGTAAAGGAGGTGTTGTCACATGACACAAACCAATGAAATGACGTTTGTTCTCCTTAAGCCATTGTTCTCCTCACAGCGTGCAATCTTCAACAAAGAAGTATCTATGATGATTCACTCGACCATTTTCTACATTTGATTGTATTTTTCACCATTTTAGAAACAAATTTTTGAATGAATGATGCTTCTAAAAAGAAAGAAAAAAAAACACACACACAAATTAACTCTATTTTTGTATAGTTTTTATTGTTTAAACTTGGTGATTATTTTAGAAGATAACAAAAATAAACAAACCAAGTTTTATATATTTTTTATTCTATTAATTGTGAATAAAATATCGATTTAAGAACTGAGATAACTAGCTTTAAAGTATAAAAAATACACATATTTTTAAATAAATAACTGTGTAGATAATCGATTTGTAATGTAATGAAGTGAGGATTTATACATATATAAATGATAATATCTCATTTATATTATCTATCATCACACCGTCGTTTGTCATAATAATAAAAGCATCAAATACTTTGTTCAATTTATTAATAGAAATTTATTCAATTACTCCCATTCCACTATAATGCTTCACTTACTTCGAACATTTTTATGACATTAACTTGAATTATTCAAACGTTGAACAAAGGATATGAATTTTTCTCCTCTATTTATCTATCGATTTTAATTTAAATTTTATACGAAAAATCATCATTTAACCTTATATTTAAGTATTAAATTTATGATAAACATACCTTTATGTTAAAGATACAATTTACTTTGTATGGAGAGTAATAGTAATAATAATAATAATAGTTATAGTTGATAGCTGTAGACATGCTTTGTGACATAAAATAACTTTCTATTTGTATTTTATGGATGTAATACACAGAAAAGAAACAATGGCACAATGTAATTGGGAAGTTTCTGAAATGGTTTTCTTTGAGTGATATCAAGGTTTCATAGGGGATTCCAACACTCCATTAGGTTCATGCAACAACATAACCTCAACCATTATGAAAGAAGTAGATTGTGTCTTAAAAGCTGACTTCTTCCAATTTACTGCAGATTTAACGGATCTGTAGATGGTTACTACATCAACTTTTGTACATTCCAACTTTTAAAAAAATGCTAGAAAAATAATAAATTTATTGAATTCTTTTTTTAATCTTATAAAAATAGAAGGTAATTTTGTATATAAAAAATTAAAATTATTCGATAAAAATGTAAATAAAAAATAAAATTATTTTATACAAAGTACAAAAATAACCATTTTTTCAGGTTTTAAAGTTAGAGATTGGAATAATTAATTTAATTTTTATTATTTTAAATTTAATTAAAAATTACAAAGTATATTAAATAAATAATTTTATTTTAAACCTATAAATTCTCACCGTCGTACGTCTGTCTGTCTTTCCTTAATTTCGATAACAGTATTAGAGAAATGAAATTCAAGACCAGATATATAAACAAAATTTATTTTTAAAAGAATTGCTATTTATTTATTTATTAAATATATTAACAGATTTTTTTTAAAAGTTTAGATAAGAAATAAAAAGGAAAGAATAAAATTTTTATAAAAATATATTAAATATTTATTCATAACAATTTCCTAAATTATTAAATAACTTGAAGAGAGGTTTGTTAAAGTGCAATTGTTGACATTGTTAAATTCATTTAAGTAGGTTATAAAAGTATCACTCTCATCCATAAGATACGTGTTTAAAGTTGAGAAAACTTTATAGCGAAACCATAAAAATGTCAAAGTCAAAGTTTTCTAGTGAAAAATGGTTTCCGAAATCCAAAACTACAGCTTTAAATACGTTTAAAAATAGTTATTTTATTGTTATATATGTTAAAATATATTGTTAATATAATGATATAATATTAATCTATTAGAGAAATTCTGTAATAAAAATTTAACTTTTATTTTATAATATTATAAAGAATTTATTATTATTATAAAAATAAATTAAATTTTAAAATATTTATATATACGCATTTTTATAAATATATATAAATGGAGTAATAAATATGAATATTTTATTATTTTTAAACAATATTTTTGTTAGAATATACATCTAAAATATGATAATTTAAGTTCAACAATTTTAAAGTTTCTTATCTCCAGAGTTTAAAGACTTTTTATCGTTTATAAATTAATAAAATAATAATAAAATTATCAACTATATTTTTAGTTTATTAAAAATAAGATTAAAAATATAATTTGACAGTTATATTTAAAGCATCTGGTCGTGAAAGAAGCTTTAAAGTAAAGGTATTTACAGTTATCCATACACATCAAAATTGACGAATAACCATGGATACAATGACAGGTAATATTGGAAAGAGAAAACACAGTTTCGATGTAAACTAAACTTCATTTTAGGAGACAGAAAATCAATCATCGAATGCAAAATAACTTTAAGCTTCAGTCTAAAGAAAATTGAAAAGAAAAGAATTTTGCTTGACAAGATTATTTTCTACGTAATAACACCAAGGTCGTAGATCTAATCGTTCGTGTTTTTAGTGAAAAAATTCTTATTTTTTTATTTTATTTTTATTTGATATAAAATAAATGAATCTTGAAATGTTCTTCGTCGTTTATTTTTCAAAGGTTTTTTAACCATTGTAAGTAGATTGTTTTCTTAACAAGAGTTGATGTAAACGTTTCATAACATTAAATTGTTGTACAGAACTTTTGACGTTTTACTTATTGTAATTCAAAACATTCGAAATTGTAGTGTACCTTTAGATAACCTAACAATTGTTAATGTTCTTTCCTTTGTGTGTGTGTGTGTGTGTGTGTATGTGTTCTTTCTTTTTTCTGCTTTACTTTTATAAAAAGTTATTGAATAAATTTTCTACTTTCTCTCTTTCTTATATCCTCTTAACTCATATAAAATTAAACAAGCAACATTCGAAGAATTGTAAAAGAAAAACACAAAAAATTGTATACTCTTTTATGCTTAAACATTAAATAAAGAAGTAGTTTCTTTAAATCAATATAATATTGATTGTTTTCTCTTATTTTTAATTCTAGTAAAGGTTACTCGATTAATTAAATATGTTAGGTTGTGAATGAAGCATGTAATATATTGTTTAGAGTAATGTGTTTTTTATTAATTTATATTTAAAATATGTGTGAATTTTAATATATTTTAAGCTATTTTAATATCATTTTATTAATATTTATTGTTTCTATTTACTTTTGGAGACTACATTATAAAAAATCTATGCTGAAAATGGAACGAAAATAGCTTTTCTGTAAATTTACGTTGGAATAGATATGGATAGAGATATGGATCTATAGTTTAATGATTTTTTCAAAGAATTTTGAACTGTAGAACAACGTGTCTAAGTTCTAAAGAAGAAAGATTTGTAGTTTAAAGAATCCGTGTTGAAGTGAATAGGATCTGTAGATCAATGGCTCTACATTGGGGAGTGAACGGAATAATAGCTCAATGAATTCCTATTAGAACAAAGAGAGATAGATTTTTAGCTATCAATCTCAATATATTCAATGTAAAAACTATAGTTTATCGTTATAAGAAGTTAGTAAGCAATAAAAATCGTATAATTAATTTATAATTTACAAATACTTCGAAAGTAATTATGAAGTAATATATGCTCATTATTAAATTTTTCTCTATAAAATTATACTCTAAAAATAAATTAAATAATTTTTTTTAAACAAATGTTACAAGTAAAAATCTTTACTAAATTTTATATTTTTATTAAATATTTAATTATTTTATATCTTTTAGATAATGTTCGGAGACGTTTTTAAAATTCTTAACAAAGAAACAAAACTGCTTCTACAGAATTCAGCGAAAAGAAACATATTAAAAACACTATACCTTTTTAATTATTCAACAAAAAATAAATATTTAAAATGACAAATAGGCAAACACTTGAAAGAAAAAAGATTTGAAGAGAGAAAAGTAATTTTTTTTATACTCTCAAAAATAAGAAGAAAAAAACATCAGAATTAAAGCATTAAAAATAGTCGTTAATGCTATTTCCAATTAAGTTGGTATATTCATTTGCATTTAAGTAGAAATTATCAAATTTCAAACATCAAAAAAAATTCCTCAGACGTTTAGAGCAACTAATAGAAGTGAAACCAATCAACTTCTTGCCGACTCAGTTTCTTCCAATACAGTAATTAAACTTTTTTTCGTCCTCTTAAGATCCTTTTCGTATCTTCGTCATATCAAGACTGACAGAATGTAACTTATCGACAATAGAAAGTTGTACAAAATTATCGATCTGTATAGTCTATACCTTAAAAAAATTTTTTATTTCTTTAAGATTTTTCTAAAACTTTATTAGTTAAGAAAACTGTTTTGAAATTGCTTTTCTGCGTGGAAATTAAGACATAAATTTTCTGGTTTCCAGCTATTACTATTGTTTTTTCTTTAAATAAAATTACTGACTTTTATAAATATTTTTTTAGCTTATACAGTTTCTGTTAATAGTATTAAATAACGTGCATAATGTTAATAATTGGTACATTTGATAAAATAAAATTTATGTATCACTCGTGGAGAAGCTTGGGAGTGTCTAGAAGATGAAAATGATTACAATATAATAGATTTATCATTATTACAAAGATATATTTTCAATTAAATATTAAAATGTGTACTTTATAGAATTTAATACTAAAACTTTAGTTACGTAAATAAGATTAAACGATAAATATAAAACTATTAACACTTATATTAGTTTAGATGATAAAAAATGTCTACAAATTTTGTATTGTATGTTATAAGAATGTCATAAATTACAAATATCTGAAATTATTAAATAACTTGAAGAGAGGTTTGTTAAAGTGCAATTGTTGACATTGTTAAATTCATTTAAGTAGGTTATAAAAGTATCACTCTCATCCATAAGATACGTGTTTAAAGTTGAGAAAACTTTATAGCGAAACCATAAAAATGTCAAAGTCAAAGTTTTCTAGTGAAAAATGGTTTCCGAAATCCAAAACTACAGCTTTAAATACGTTTAAAAATAGTTATTTTATTGTTATATANAAAATAAATCGAAAAAATAAAAAAAAGTAATAATAATAATAAATTTAAAAAATTTCGAAGAAGACAAACTAAAAAAAAAGTAAAAAGTGATAGAATCGAATAAAAATTCTTCGACTGTGATGTAATTTAAGAACATTATTAAAGTACTACTTACTTTATCTACATTCCATGTTAAATGAAATTAGTCAAGATCTTTGCTGCGTCTGCAACAATATGCCTAAAGCCAAGATGATTTTTGCTTTAAACAAGTTGACTTTACTTACTTTTTCTTCGTTTCACGTTTCTAGAAATGAGCAGAAGCAACCTACAAAAGCAATAGATGTGGGTAGGCCGCGAGGTAGATCTCTAGACGAAGAAGAAAAAGAAAAAAAAATAACATCTTAGAAAATAGAATTAAAGAGTAGAGTTATCGATCGTTTTCTTTAACGTAATATTCGTTGACCCAAGAAATGCAGACTACAATTGGTTCAACTGGATTCAGTATCTTCTCCTTTATCATAATTAAAGCAACAGTTGTTCTTTAAAAATATACTCTTACACAAGAAAGTATAGCAACTTTCTATGTTTACTACTCATTCTACTCTAGCCATAAATCTTTTATAATATTTTAAATTTATTTTTTCATATCTTCTTCTTCTTCTTCTTCATATTTTTTATTTCTTTTATTTTTTGCATATATTTTTTAACTTTCGATAGTATTTTCTTTTCAATTTTTCTCTTAGAAAAATTTATTTCTTTCTTGAACATTTTTGTCATTAATTAATGTTTACGTTGAAAATTTATGTAAGATTCGAATAAAACAAATATGATTTTTCTTATTTTATTTTTTATTTTTAAAAAAAGGAAATATTTATAAATTGTTGAGTAAATTTATTTTATTTTTTTTTCTAATTTTTTAAATTTTAATATTTAAAAAAATGTTTTTTCTTAAATAAATGTTTTTCTTTCTTGTTAATTTTTTAATTTAACAATTATTTAATATTTCTATTTTTATAAATTTACTTTATATTTTTAAAATTTTGTTTTTTTGTTCTATTTATTAAAAGATTTTAAATAATTTTCCTTGTTTATTTTAAAATATTTCTAAATTTTATTGTCAAGTCTCTAATAAAAATTAAATTTTAATGAATTTTTGATAAATAAATACATTAATTAATTAATTAATATTTTTTAAAAAGAATTTATACACAAAATTTAGTACTTTTGATATTAATTTTTTAATACAAATTATTCAAAATAATTAATTTTCTTTATCATTATCATTAGCCTTTTCCTATTAAAATATTTACATCATCAATTAATTATTAAAAATGATTTTATTTTAAAATATTTAACCTTAATAGATATGTATGTGTATATATATATAAATGATGCATTAGTATCTAGATGATGATGTATAGAAATTTGATTGAGGGGTATGCG
Organism: Centruroides sculpturatus; assembly: GCF_000671375.1. NCBI lineage: Eukaryota > Metazoa > Arthropoda > Arachnida > Scorpiones > Buthidae > Centruroides > Centruroides sculpturatus. The sequence continues at coordinate 112,430 of NW_019384919.1, read as the reverse complement.
TAAAGATAGATCAACGTTTACACGAAGATGAGGAAGAAGTACATTAAGAGGAAGAAGGTAATGTCGATGGGAGTTGTAAGATCATAATACAATTCGTGTGGGATTAAGGGATTGCGAAGATCTTGCATAATTTACAATAAAGTTCTGTGGGATTATTTTGTCTAGCATTGTATCAGGAGACGAGTAATCAATGTAAGGAAAATCTTTTTTTATTTTATTTTTTTTCCTATTTTTGTTTTTGATGGAGAGTAGATGGAAGTCAAAATGGATAGAATTCAATCAGGATCCATTTTGATAGGATTCACTTTATCTAAAGTCTATTAAAAAAAAAGAAATGTTTATTTTATATACACATCTAGATATAATTATGATAAAAGACGATAAATTCTACTTAAAAAATGCATTAAAAATTTATATTTAAAAATTAAATAATTAGAATTAAATTATAAGTTAATAAATTTAAATAATTATTAAAAAAATAAAGTTTGTATAAGCTTCTAAATTAAATTAAACTTTATTAATTAATTTATTAATGTTTTTATCAATTAAACATAAATAAAATATTAAAATTTGATTTACATATAAAATAGAGATATAACTGTAAAACTTAAAAAAATAATTTTAAATTTAAAAATGTAAAATTTAATTTTTTTATATCCTGTTTACTTTTTAAGTTTTTAATTGATTCCTAATTTAATATTTAATTATTATATTATATTATATATTTATTTATTTTCTTTTCTATGTTATTACATTATTATTATTATTATACTTATTTTTGTTTATCGTATGACTATGTTTTTGTTTATTTTTAGTGCTTTAGTGTTTATTTACTATATTTATATTTATGTTTATTTTAATATTTAATATTTATTTTTATCCTTAAGATGTTTATTTTTGTATAATGTTTACATTTTCGTTTCCAATTTTATATATTTAAATATATGTTTATTTTCATTTTAATGATGGAAATGTTCACGTTTTAGTATATATAAATGTTCAACGTTTACGCATAATTTTACTGTTGATCATTTACATATTTTTTTGTAAATTTTAATTTTACTTTTTTTTTTTTAAAGAAAATCCTATAAATTAAAATGAAATGCCAATTTTATAAATTTATCCTTATATTTTATTCACTTTTAACTCGTAGCAACTTTAACAAACAAGTAAATTCTTCTTAAAAAATTAATAGTTTTTTTAAGCTGATTAAATTTATAAAAATTTTAATGTATTTTTTTTGTAATTATTTTTTTAATAATTAACTTAACTTATCGACTTATAATTTAATCTTAATTAAGTAGTTGTGTTTTTTTTTCCTTTAGAAAAGTAAAATGTTTAAAATATTCTTCTATACAGGAGATTGTAATTTTTAGATTTTTGTAAAAATAGAAAAATATAATTAAATAGACAAAGAGAAATTTTTATCAAAGACTGTATTACTACAGCTAATAAGATGAAGGAATACCAAAAAAAAAAGTAAGGAATTACTCACGGAAGAGAAGAGATGTGATAGATCGATCGATCTCTTAGAGAAGTGGACGGATGTTCGTTTGACAAATCACTGAGAAATGCGGATATCTTTACTTCCCCCCTCGCTCCCCTCTCCCCCTGAACTATGTTCTTAGTATTCTGCGATGTGTGAATGATAGATGGAATTGAATCAGATGAAAAAAATCGCACAATTGCATTTTCTTAAGAAATCTCAATAGTAAAAACATTTATTTGTATCATGTTTTCTTTTTTTTTCTTTTTATTATTTTACTTTACTTACTTAAATATCTCGTTTTATAACAGTTAGAACGTATATATACATTTTGAATTTTTTAAATTTAAGCTATGTAAAACGAATTGTAAATTAAAATAATTTCATCCTCATCACTTATCCGCATCACTTATTCTTAATTGGTTGTTTATCTTTATACTTCTTTTATTAATTTTTTTATAACAATGTTAAATGATTTAATATATTTAAAAAATTAAATAAAATGATAAATAAATTAAATACAAATTTAAAAGATTTTTTTTAAAGTAGTGAATCTAGAAAAATATAATTAAAACTCTACGTGAAAAATGTTTTAATTCAAAGAAAGAAGAATAAGATAAATCGTTATGAATGCGGAAACGTGTTCTTCTCTTATTTTAATTAATTCAGGATTTTTCGTTTTAAATTCACGAGAAATTATTATTCAACTCCACAGAGAAATGAGTAAAAATATATGAAAAAATATTACATATATGTATTTTTATTATTAGTATTATTATTATTTTTTAAACGTTTACTGTCGTTTCGAGTGAGATTTTCTATGCAATCAATGTGGACGAATTACTTACCATTAATAGGTCTAGTTTTCTTTTACTATTCTTTATAAGTTATCTGTTCAATAAATGTCTTGCTTCGTACTTGATGACTTAACCACCTGGGTTTCTCTTCTCTTACCATCCCAATCTCTGGCAGGTAGTGATGCGGGTTGGATCTTGTAATTACCCAACTCCAAAGCAATAAACCAACTGATCCCAGACCACGAAAAGGGGAGTGTCTGATTCCAAGTATTTTATCTTTCTCAATGTATGTGTATCTTCAACCTAGTTATGTGGGTAGTAGACTTGTTTAATTAAATATGGTAACAGTTGTTCTCTTCGTGATACTCAATCATATCTGTTGTTTCAGTTTTCCTTCACTGTTGTTGATTATATATTTTAATATATAAATGGTAACAGGTGGGTCTTTGCTCGTATAACTTACCTTTTACAAATTTTATTAAATTTTTATGAATATATATATTTTTTTTTATTATTTTCGATGTCAAT